>NW_004955489.1:1433526-1442269 GCF_000276665.1 Chinchilla lanigera | reverse complement strand
GGCGCTTTTGCCGCTGAGCTAAATCCCCAGCCCCTTCACTTTCTATTTCTTGTCACAAAACAATCTGAGCTATGCCTGAGGCCAACAGTCAAATACAAGCCTCTGTACTCCACACCAGTACAAATCCAAACCTATTAGCAAATGATCTGATCAAGCCCTGCTATGTGTCGGGCAAACGCTACCTGCAGGGGACAGGCTGCTGAACAGGACGCTCAGTTCTGGCCCTCAGAGAACAATGTAGCGAGAAGGGCAGACCTTGAATACACAAGCACAATAATTAAATAATAGCACGTTTTCAGAGGGAATGAAGGCTGTTATAACCTTGTTTCGCACTTACTGTTCATACAACAGTGTGGCTCCTGGGGACAAAGAAGAGTTTTGACACAGTGAGAAGAGGACAAGGGCCTCTCTGAGTGTGGAGATTCAACAACTAGGTACAGTGTTACTACTGTCCCTGCCACAGCGGTGTCAGCAAAGAGGACTATTCTCGCATCACAAACTCTATTTTCTGTCTCTAACTTCCACTAGGGTGTGGGGTGTGCCTAAGGTGTGTGCCACCATGCTTGGCTCTTCTCAGTAGCTTTCTTAAGATATAATTCATACACCACAAAATGCATCCATGTGTCCTTAAATGCTAAGCTCAAGAGCCATTGCTTCCAGGAAGCCATTCCAGCAACCTCTCCCCTCCATCTGCCACCAACAGGGGGACTGTGCCTTGCCAGACATGTTTCTATAGAGCTTATAGGACATCACTCTGCTTCTTTCTTGGCCTGTTCCCTGACAAACTATGCAATACTACTTGAAGGCTGGAGGTATTTTTTGCTTGCCATTATATGCCCCAGGATCTAAAACAATAGTATTCTACTACTTAAGAATTGTTTATTAAAGTCGTGAATGCTTTTGCTTTTTTAAAAAAAAATGAGTGATATTTTATATACAACAAACTATACATGCTTTATATAATTTGATCAACTTTATACATACTTTATATAATTTGATCAATTTTATCTCCCATAAAGCTATCACCACAATCAAGATAGCGATTGATTGTGTTGCCATGTCCTTGGTAATTCCTCTCTCCTGCCCCTACCCCTCTCCACTCTGCCATCCCCAAGCAACCATTGGCCTGTTTTCTGACACTATACACAGATTAGCCTGCATTTTCTAGAGCTTTGATTATGTGGAATCATACAGTATACAGCGTGTAGTCCTTTTAAACATCTTTATTTTATTATTATCATCTTTTCTTGGCAATATTGAGAATTGAACCCAGGGTTTTTGAACTGAGCTACATCCCCAGTCATTTTTATTTTTTAACTTTTTGTTTTGAGACAGGGTCTTGTTAAGTTACTATTTGCACAATTTGAGCTCAAACTTAGGATCCTCCTGCCTTATCCTTCCAGAGTGCTGGTATTACAGGTGTGTACCACCATATTCGGCTCTTTTTAGCAGCTTTATTAAGATATGATTCATATACCACGAAATGCACCCATTTAAAGCATAAAGTTCAATTGTTTTAGTATGTTTACATACTTTTGCAATCATCACTGCAATCCAAGGTTAAAATGATTTCATCCCTCTGCCTCGTAAGAAATCCTGTTACTGAGTTTTGGGGTGCTGGAGTCTCCTTCTAGAGGTTTCTAGGTTCTTTCTGTCCTACACAGAGAAGTGATCAAGATGAGCACAAAAGGTAGCAAAGTTTTATATTTATTAAAAGTAGGAAAAGAAATGTGCTCTGTAAATCAAGTTTGAGTCAAGCAAAAGTAGGAAAAGAAGTACACTGCATATCATGGGAGTGGATGACTGTGAAAGGGAGTAGCACAGATCTCAGCGGTGACAATTTTTTGTATCTCAGGCTGATGGCAGGTCTAGGCCATCCTATCCAAAACAGCGCAAGTTTACATGAGAAGTCCACATTGCAGGAACTGCTGTGCACATGTGTCCTGGACCTTTGCAATTAACTGGTAATTTTCCCAGCCAGTCTGCCCTACCCTAATATTCTGCCTCAATCCTGTATACATTTTCAATCATTCTGCCTTTTCTCCCAATCTTTATCTCTAGGCAACTGCTCATCTACTTTCTGCCTCACTAGACTTACATATTCTAGACATGTGATATGTGGCCTTTGTGATTAGCTTCTTTCACACTGTAGTACGTACCAGGGCACCATTCCTTTTTCATCACTAAATAATATTCTTGCATGGCCAACCCATGCTTCACTCATCTACTCATTAGCTGATGAGTTTGGGTTTTTTTCCTTTTTGGGTATTGTAAATAATGCTGCTGTAAACATTCATGTCCAAGTTTTGTGTGAATGTATTTCATATTCTTTTGTGTATATAACTATGAAAGTAACAGCTGTGTCATGTAGTAACTGCTTTAACATGAAGAAATACTGCCAGACTGTTCTCCATAGTAGCCACAGCTTTTTACATTCCCACCAGCAGTACATAAGGGTTCCCACAGCTCCACAGCCTGCCAACACTTGTGATCACCTCTCCTTCTGCCTGTCGTCATTCTAGTGAGTGTGATCTGTTGCCTCATCGTGGTTTGGGTTTGCATTTCCATGGTGGCTAAGAGGCTGAGCATCTTTTGCTCATGTTTTCTTTGATGTCTTCCTTGGAGATACATGCATCCAAGTGTTTGTCCATCATTCAAATGAGTTTTTTTTTATTACTGAGTTTTAAAAGCTGTTTATATATCCTAGATACAAATTCTTTTCAGATATAATGATTTACAAATACTTTTTCAGATCATGTAGGTTATCTTTACTGTCTTTATAGTATTACTTACAGGACAAAGTTTTTGCTTTTGATGTAATTCAATTTATGTTTTTTCTTTCATATTCTTTTCTGACTGGCTCTCTCCATTAAGCATAATTACTTGCTATATGTTTCTGTATTTACAAAAGCTAATTCCTTTTTTAAAAAAAAAATGACAAGTAGTTTATTTGGAAGTAATTAGAAATGCAGAGGAAGCTACTAAAATAATAGAGATTCTAGGTACCTTCCACCTGTTCTCCCCATTGCTTACATCTGATATGACTAGAGTGCAGTATCCACACCGGAAGACTCACACTGCTGTAATGCGAGTGGAATGGAGCAGCAGAGTGCAGCAGCAGATGCTGAGCACGACAGCAGTAGTGAGTGACTCCGGTCAATTGCTGTAATGTATGCATGTAGTTCTGTGCCATTTTATCACATGTCCAAATTCATACAGCCAGCATCACATTCCAAATACAGAACAAGAAATGTCCTGGTCATATTCCTGCTCCTCTGCCCCTAGGCCCCTACTTCCCAGCAACCACAAGTCCCTTCTATTTTATTATAATTATGTCATTTTAAGAGTATTACTTAAATAGAATTATACAGTTAGTGACCTTTTAAGAGTGGTTTTTTCACTCAGTAAAACCCTTGAGGTCCATCTGAGTTGTTGCGTCTATCAGAGTTCCTTGCTTTTAACTGATAAATACTATCCCACTGCATGAAAGCTCCACAGTCACTTCTCTTAAAGAATCTTATTCGGGCTTAGGTGAAAGACTCTGGAGGAAGATGGCAGAGTGGTAAGCTGCAAAATGCCAATCGCTTTGAGATATGGAATCAAGACACTGGAAAATAACAACCTGGGGAAGAAGAGAAGGAAGGAGGTGGATCCCTGGGTCCTAGGAAGGATCTAAGGGGAAATTGAAGCACACAGAGAAAGTGAAGAGGCAGACCTCCATGCAGAAAAAGGAAAGAGCAATCTTCACATTCTCCCCAGCTCCCAGTTTGTGGTGTGAGGAAGTCAGATCATATCTACAGAGTCATGTTGAGGGCAGGTGACTCCAGAGGCTTCCAGGAAGAAATGCACCAGTGGGACAAAGCAGTGGATGTCGCACATTACAATAGCTGGTGAATGACTCTAGTCCAAATGACTGCTGTGTCCCTGCAGAGGGTGCTTGGTCAGAGGCCATTTTAATGAGGGGCCAACTAAACATAGGACACAGAGCAGCCAAGAATTGGCTTGATCTCAGAGCAGTGACTGGGTGAGGGACAATTGAGGGGAATGCCCAAGGCCAGAGACACCCAGAGTGTTGTAGGCTGAAAGACTCGGGCCCCAACCCCACAACCAGAGGCCAGGAGCAGCCCAAACTTTTGTGGAGTTGAAAGTACCCAAATCAAAACCCCACCCTAATCCTACTGCACGCTTCCTGGGATTACCCAGCACCTGCCCTACTCCCATTACAGGCTTGCTGGGAACATCCAGCGCAGACTCAGGCTCTGACTGCCTCCTTGGTCTACCAGCAACAGCAGAGACATGCCCTGAATTGGACACTTCCACAAAACTGTAGATGCCAGAGATAACAATGGGCTTGAAATCAGAGAAATTTATTCTTTGTTTTCCCTTTGTTTTGTTTGTTTGTTTGTTTTTGATTGTTGGATCTTGTTTTTTTCATAAGTGTGAACACTTTTTTTAGTTTTGTTTTGTTTTAGTTTCCTTTTGCTTGTATTTTTCTTTTTTTCTTCTTTCTTTCCCTCCTATCTTCTTCACCAGTTTCCCAAGCTCAGGTAATCTTCCTTTGTCCCTCAGCCTTACTCCTAATCTCCTTTTCTTCTTTTATTTCTCTAGTTTTTCCTGTTATATCTTTTAAATTTTCTCCTCCCAAGAGTGGATACTCACTGTATATAATTTTCTGATTTGCCTTACATATGGTTATACAGTTATAAATCTTGTATCTATGGTTAACAGTGGCAAATTAATAGCTATCAGAATTTGTCATTTTCTAGTCTGTTGATGCCAGTGTTATTACTGATTGTACTACTTTAACCAAGGTTATATAGTTGTTGTGATCAACTGATCTTCATTGTATTCCAATACCTGGAGTATCTGAGGGATCCTAAACAATACTACAATCCAGTACCAAAGAACAAGGTGTTCAACCAAACAGGCAGCACCTTCTCATCCCTAATAAATTGAAGAGGCAGGACCTTGGGACAGACTCAAAAGCCAAAAGCCAGCTATGTCTAGAAGACATCTCTGAAAAGTAGTCACTACTAAAGAGAGCTTGATATTAGTAATAAAGCTACCTACCATAAGCAATTTATACGCCTCAACACAAAAAAACAAGTCAACCAAGCAAAAGAGAAAGAAAGAAAGAAAAAAAGAAAAAAAGAAAGAAAGAAAGAAAGAGAGAAAGAAAGAAAAAACATTGAAGCAAGATGAAACCTATAATTCTCAATTCACCCAAGGCAAATTAAGGGGCCATTGAAGAGGAAGAAATAAAAAATCTCCAGCTGAATTTTATGAAATGGTGGCAGCAGAAGTAACAAAACAGATCAGCAAGTCTCTTAACAAAAACAAAACAGAGATAATGAAAGACACGAGAATCGTAATGAAGGAAATGATTAGTGAATGTAGAGTAGATACAAACAAAAAGTAGAGGGGCTTAGGAAAAACACAGAAACCATGAATGCCCAACACGGGAAAGAACTAGATTCCATAAAACAGACTCAAATAGAAGTCCAGGAGATTAAAAATTCTACTGAAAGTGTATGCAGCAGAGTCAACAAACATAAAGCTAGAATATCAGATCTAGAAGACAGGATTACTGTTGGCAATCATCAATGGAAAGACTTCTGAAAAATAGCATGTAACCACACACAAAAAATCCAAAAGCTGCTAGATGATGCAAAGAAGACTACTATATTGAATTGATGAACAACTGGACAATAGCCCAAAGAGCATGAGAAAAATCTACGCACAGAAGTAATAGCAAGATCAAATACCAGCACACCCCTAACTATATAGAACAAACACTAATAGATACAAAAAATTGGATAAGCACTAATACAATAATAAATAAGGACCTCAATATCCTACTGTCATAAATAGATAGATCAACTAGACAAAAAAATCAACAAAGAATATCAGAGCAGAACAAAACATTTGAATAAAAGGACTTAGATATCTACAGAGTGTTTCACCCCTACAAGAACAGAACACACATTTTTCTCAGCAGCATTTGGGACTTTCTGCAAAATAGATCACGCATTAGCTCATAGAACATACTTAAGTAGATATAAAGGAATTGAAATTATCCCAGGCATATGATTAGATCACAGTGCAATGAAATTGGAAATCAATGGCAAAAGAAACCACAAAAGTGCATAAACACACGGCAATTAAATAGCACCCTCCTGATCACCCAATTGGCCACAGATTAAATTATAGTAGAAATTAGACAGTTCTACAATTGAATGATAATGCCAATATGACATACCAGAACTTATGGCATGCAGTGAAAGCATTCCTTGAGGGAAATTTATAGTGGTGAATTCCCACATCAGAAAAACTGAGGGAGATCAAATGAATAACCTAATGTTGAACCTCAAGCTTCTAGCAAAAGAAGAGCAAGTTAAACCCAAAGCATATATGAGGGAAGAAATTATAAAGTTCAGAGAAGAAATTAATGCAATTGAGACTAAGAAAATGATACAAAGAATCAATGAATTTAAAGAATAAATGAAACTGACAAACCATTAGCCAACCTTACCTAAAAAAGGAAGAAAAGACCCAAATCCATGCAATTAGGAAGAAAAAGGGCAAAATCACAACAGATCCTGAAGAAACCCAGAAGATCATCAGTACCAAATTTGAGAATCTGTACTCTATCTAATAAGGACAACTCAAAAGCAATGGACAGATTCTTAGATACATATGAATTACCAAAGCTGAATCAAGAAGATATAAAAATTCTAAATAAATCAATATCAGTCAATTAAATACTGGATCTACCAACAAAGAAAAGCCCAAGTCCTGATAGAGTCACCGCTGAATTCTATGAGAAACTTAGAGATCTAATGCTAATGTTCCTCAAACTCGAATGAAATTGAAAGGGAAGCAGTACTCCTAAACTCCTTCCTGGAAGCAAGCATTAACTGGATGCCAAAACCAGAAATGGATCCAACCAGAAAAACAGAACTGTAGGCCAATCTCTTTAATAAACATAGATGTAAAAATCCTCAATAAAATACTGGCAAAGAGAATGCAGCAAATCATCAAGAAGATTATATACCATGACCAAGTAGGACATATAAAAAGTATGCAGGAATGGTTCAAAATATGCAAATCAATAAATGTACCACACCATTTTAACAGAGCCAAGGACAAAAAGCACATGATCACCTCAATAGATACAGAAAAAGCATTTGACAAAGACCAACACTCACACATGATAAAATCCTATAGAAAATTGGAATAGAAAGACTTTATCTCAATCTGATAAAACCCATGTATGATGAACTAACAGCAAACATCATACTAAATGGTCAAAAATGAATAGCTTTCTCTCTAAAATCAGAAACAAGTCAGTCATACCCACTATCACCACTTCTGTTCAATATATTTCTGGAATCATTAGCCAGAGCAATTAGATGAGCAAAAGAAATGAAAGGAATATGGATAGAAAAGGAAGAAGTTAAATTATTACTATTTGCTGATGACATGATACTCTACATAAAGATCCCAAAAACTCCACCAAAAGGCTCCTAGAATTAATAACCAAATCTGCCAGTGTAGCAGGACAAAAAGTGAACACTCAAAAATTAACAGCATTCATATACATAAATAATAAATTCTCTGAGAGAGAAATTATGGAAATCACACCTCATAATAGCATCAAGAAAATGAAATAGCTAAGAATCTGTCTAACAAAGAAAGTAAAAAACTTATACATTGGTTTGTATTCTGAAAAAGAAGTACAGTGCTCTGAAAAAGAAGATCAAAGAAGATATCAGAAAATGGAAAGATATCCCCTGTTCTTGGATAGGCAAACCAAGAGAGTAAAAATGGCCATACTTCCAAAACTGTTATACAGATTTAATGCAATCCTGATCAAAATATCAACTGCATACTTCACAGAACTAGGGAAAACAATTCTAAAATTTATATGGAACCAGAAGAGACCTAGAATAGCAAAAACAATTGTAGGTAACAAAGGCAAGGCCATAGGCCTCACAATCTCTGAGTTGAAACTTTACTACAAAGCTGCCATGATAAAAGCAGCATGGTAGTGGCAAAAACCAGATCTGAGGATCACTGGAACAGAATAGAAGATGCAGAAACAACTCCTAACACACTCAGCTACCTTATCTGTGACAAAGGTCTGAAACACTTTCACTATAAAGAAGATAGCCTCTTTAATAAATTGTGCTGGGAAAATTGGCTTTCCACATGCCAAAATTGAATCCAGATCCATACCTCTCACCATCCACTAAGCTAAAATCAAAATGAATCAAAGATATAAATATAAAAACAGAAACACTTAATCTGCTGAAAATAGAATAGGTAAAACTCTTGAAGATATAGGTGAAGGCAAAGACTTTATGAACAAAACCTTAATCACACAGGAAATATTACAAAGAATCAACAACTGGAATCACATTAAATTAAAAAGCTTCTGCACACCAAAAGAGTGAAGTGACAACTCACAGAATAGGAAAAAAATTTTTACCACCCATTCCTCAGACAAAAGACCAATATCTAGAATATATAAAGAACACAAATAAATCAGACCCCCTAAATTTAAATACCCAGTCCAAATATGGGCATCTAAAATGAATACATATTTCTCACATGAATAAATACAAACAGAAAATAAATATATAAAAAATTGCTCAACATCACTGGTCATTCAAGAGATGCAAATTAAAACAACACCGAGATTCCATCTCACTCCAGAAGAGCGTCTCGGTTACTTTTCTCT
>NW_004955489.1:1394383-1432951 GCF_000276665.1 Chinchilla lanigera | reverse complement strand
AAAAAATACTATGCGTGGAAAAATAGAGTGAAATGCATGGCTCTAGAGGTAAGGGAAGGACGAATGATGCAAATGAGCCTGAAGAGAACCGTAAATAAGCAAAGAGTGCGGCCACTTCTGGAAAGGTGCCAGGCAGTGTTCCAGTCTGAATGGAAAGAGCCAGATAAAAAGCAGAAGCAGTCAAAAGCCTAAATACCGCAGACACCACCTTTCCCAAGCTCATAAATAACTTTGTAAGACATAAGAGGTCAAAGCTCCTGCACTCTCCATGCCTGCAGCGTCACTGAGCATGCCCAGCACCAGCCTCTCAGGGTGGGGGTTGGCTGCC
This sequence comes from Chinchilla lanigera, assembly GCF_000276665.1. Taxonomy (NCBI): domain Eukaryota; kingdom Metazoa; phylum Chordata; class Mammalia; order Rodentia; family Chinchillidae; genus Chinchilla; species Chinchilla lanigera. Next base: position 1,432,623 of record NW_004955489.1, on the reverse strand, counting down.
TGGTTCCCAGTGGGTCTGGCCCTAACTTACCAAGCTGGTAAGACAGTCCTGTACCAGCTGTTTTCCCATCTACAATGAAACAAGGATCACAGGCAAAGAGCAGAGGTGTCCTTCTTAGGACAGCTGCCAGCAAACTCATTTAACTGGAATCTTTAGAAAGCAGTTATATCAAATCACTAACCTAGCAGGAATCTCTGTTGTCCATAATCTGAGAACCAGACAGCAGGGCCAAGATACTGCAGTGCTGGTCAGATACTCAAAACAGTGATGCCTTCATTTATGGGTTGGGCTGCTCCTGACCTAGATGGCTTTTGAAGCATACTGGGAATTTAGGGTTCTCAGGAGTTCCATATTCAAATATTACTAAATTGTTATTAATAATTCATATATAATATTTATACTACTACAACTAGTAAACATAAATAATTATATTATCATTTAAAAAGATAATTCTCTAATGCACTTCCTAATTTTATATAAGGTTAGATTATATGTTTTTTCACACATACAACATTTTCTGTATTGATGTCTTGATATCTACATCAGCATTCCAACCTGAACTCCTCAAAACTTAACTGGGAGAGACATACAGGTGTGACTGAGCGATGAGAGGAGAGAGGGAGAGAGACGGAAACAGTGGTGTCTGAAATGTAAAGGGCCAGGCTAAGCTGTACAGCACAAAGGGCACCTTGGATGGCCCTAGGTGAGGGTTTATTGTATTGTCCATTTGGGGAAAGGAGGACTACTTCTCGCAACCCCAAGGCGAATTTGGATAAGAGATTTCTTTGTTTCTTTGAGTGGTTTGGACTTTTTGCTGTATCTTAGCAAGAGTTTTGGGTCCCACTCTGAGAGAAAGAGGCAAGGGGAGGGGAGGGAGAGAAAGACAGAGGAAAGGAGGGGACAGAGAGACAGAGAGAGAGAGAGAGAAAGGGTTCTCTGACCCTTAAATAGGAGGGTAGGGAGGCAAAAGTTTAGTTTTCCTTTAAAAAAATTAGACTTTAGTTTTGTCTACATGACACAGACATACTTTAAAGATTAAATGGCTAAGAATTTTTGAAACCCTTAGGTTTTGGCCTCTTTTCACCCAATTTCCTGTTCTGCCCAAGCACAGACTTTGAATTACAGTAGCTGATTGCTGTTACTTATCTTCATGTCTGAATATCATGCTTGAACTGCTATGTCCTAAAGATTGCTATGTTTGTTGTATTTCTCATCTATAAATGTTCTAATATACACATGTCCTTATCATACGCCCTCGTATTTCCTAGCATAGCTGCTGGCCTCTGAGAAACAACTTATGTCCCACTGACTTCACACGCTTCCCCTTCTGCACTTTCCCAAGGTAGGTGCACCACCCTTCGGGATAGGTCAGCACGTGCTCATGCTAAGGCAACTAGACAAGTGTGTCACAGCAATGCTTTCCTTTCCCTGCAGTCAGCAATAATCTCTGTCTGCTCATGTGTTTCGTTTACTTATCAGTCTTTCGAGTCTCCCACAGACAGTGGACCTCTTTTTAGTGTATTAGAATACATGAGTCTGCTAGTCTTGCTGTAGTGAAACACACATTTTGCTTTCTTAAAGAAGTCTTTCTGGAGGCCTTGGAGCTCTCCCATTGTTGGGCATGTGCATCTCTCCTCAACAGTAACCCTGGAAGCCAATCACTTATTCAGGTTTAGAGTCCTTATTCCTGAATCCCATGTTTTCCTCTTTTCAGTTTACTCCTTTTTTGGTAGACAGCATCCTCTGGTAGTTTTCTGAGAAAAGGTAGATTGGAGCAAAGTTTTTGAGATATGATATATACAATCTTCAATTGATAGCTTGGCTGGGTACATGATTTTAGACAAAATACTTGCAGAAATTTGGAAGCAATTCTCCAGTCTTCTCTTACTGTTGACAAGTCAAAATCATATTTTTCACCCACCTTTCATATCAATCCTGTTTGTTTGCTCTAGAAATTATTTTTCCATAACATTCTGGTAATTCCTAATGCTGTACATTTTTCTGTGGTTCCATTTTCGTCCACTGTAGTAGGCTTCCAACATGCCTTTGTAATGTGCAAACGCATGTCCTTCATTTCAAGGGGATTTGCTCAACCCATTTCTCCTCTGATTCTTCCCCTTCCACTTCTCTCTTTCCAGGCCTCATATCTTTCCGATGCCAGAGTCTTACATTAATCTAATTTTCTTATTTTTTTGTTTGTTTTGTTTTTCCGAGACAGGGTCTGGTATGTAGTCCAGGCTAGCCTTGGACTTGACACATAGTTCCTCGTGCCTCAGTGCTAAGTGCTGGTATTAGAAGTGTGTAAGACCATACCTGGCTATTTCTCTCCCTTTTCTGTCACTTTTGAGAGATTTTGTTTTCAACTTTTATATTCTGGCTTTTTTTTTTAACTGAGGAGTGAACCCAGGGCTCTCACATTGAGCTAAATTCCCAGCCATTGTTTAGTTTTTATTTTGAAACAAGGTCTTGCTAAGTTACTAAGCTGCCCAGGCCGAGCTCAAAGTTGCAATCCTGCCTTAGCTGACCAGAGATACTAGTCTGCTTTATGGATTTAATACCTTCTCTGACTTCTTAGAGGATGTTCGTGAGAGGATATATTTCTAATTTTGCTTTTCCTTATTTGGCTTTTGTCTTCTCATTTATTTAAGCACATATTAAATGCATGGAAATCCTCCAATGGCCTCTTATTTGGGAGGAAGGGATCAAAGAAAGCTAATGAAAATTGTGTAATTAGTGGTGCTCCTCATTGGGAGTATGCAAAATAGAGTTATCTAGATGGAGATGGTAATGAGGAGCCTCTGCTGCCACCAGGGTGGGGGTTCTCTTTGCAGACTCAATCCCCAGGGAGACCCCATCTCCTGGAGAACACTGCTGACATTAGCCTTCCAGTGGGGAGAATAAGGAGGAAGGGTCTACACTCAATGACTGACATTTCCTCTAATCCCTGCAACATACAACACCTCTGACTCCTACCACGCCTGCTATCTGCAGGCAGAGACTCCCTCTGGACAGCAAATCGGACTGTGAGTTAGGAGATATAGTGACCCAGCTGCACAGAACAGGAAGGACATCTGGAGGTCAACATGCTTCTTAAACCAATTTTCGACCTTTCTCTTTCTAGGCCTACATGTACCCTCACTTCTAGAGGCAGATTGCCTTTGATGTTTGAGTCTTTTGGGAGTTGTGGTGTAAATCAAATTATTTCAGGTTTCCCCTGCCACCTTAGGTTTGTTTTTTTTGGGTCTACCACGTCAATCATTGCTTTCTAGCTTTCAGGTGTCCATTACCACTGTCTCTCCGGCCTCTCCTTATCTTTATGGATCTGGGCTCTGAACAAACCTTCCCTTTGCTGTGGTTTTGGTGGAGTTTCAGGAGTGACCAGATGTAAAGATGTGTTCAGTCAGCTGTGTTAACCAATAACAGTATTAATGGTTTGCAAAGAATTGCTACTTTGACCCAAAATACCCCATAGGAAAGTGCGAAGCAATTTTCAGTGTCAGAACTCAAAGCAAAATAGTAATGATAAATATCAACACTAAGTCAATGTAGGTATTATCAGCTAAAAGCTGACAGGGAAACTAAAGTCCAAGATCAGAGGAACAGTATGCACTGAGGCCAGACTCAGGATCTGCCTAGTGCTACACTGAGTCCACAGACTCCTCTATTTCCAGTGACAGCATGTATCAGAATTGCCTGAAGGGTCTTCAGCAGTTTTGTGTTGCTCTCACCTCCAGATTTTCTGATTCAGTAGGTATTGAGCAGGCCCTAGAGAATTTATATTTTGAGTAAATTTCTAGGCGATACTGCTACTACTGGGAGCTTTGAGAAGCATATATAGGTTGGTATTCCTCATCCAAATGCATTGGAGTTCAGATTTTTAAAAAATATTTACATATACATAATGAAATAATGCATTTGCATATATAATAATGAAATATCTGCATATACAAAATGAAATAATAATGAAAGTCTAAATACAAAACTTTTTTGTTTCATATATGCCCTGTACACATAGCTGAAGGTAATTTTATACATTTTTGTGTACAACACAAAACTTTATGGTATGGAGTTTTCTACACCTACTAGGCATACTAGGCACTCAAAGGATTTCAGATTTTGGCACATTTTTCATTTTGGATATTTTGAATTAGGGATGCTTGACCTGTACTATGACTTTCTATCTTCAAGTACAATTCCTTGTTTTACTTCAGAATATGCCATTCAACTGTGTCCACATAAATGTTGGTTTTCACTTATTCTTCATAGTCAAAGCTGGTTGGATTATTTACTGATTATTGGGGAGGTAAGAATAGTTCAAAAGGAATAAGCTGCTTATATATTAAAAGACCATTTTCTAATAATGAAGCTACAACATACCTTTTCTTGCTCTTGCAACTCTCCCCCCCCCTACCTTGACTATTTGGCTATTCTGAGGTCTCAGAGGCACTAGCAGGAAAACGAAGGAATCAGAGGCCCTTTCCAAACCCCACTTTAAAGCCACATACTCCTAGAAGCTCAACATCCCCTAAGATTATGTTTCATTATTGCTTATTTTAGGGAGAGTTAATTTCTTCTTTTTTGCCAAAAAAGGAAAAGATTCTTCTTCTATAAGTCTTCCTTAAAATACAAACTTCAGTTTTCTGATCATTAATTCCCCACCAGACAGGCATCTGACCAGGACAAACTGCTCTTTAAGCTAGGCAGCTCCACGGGTAGCTGGCTGTGTATGTGTTTGAGGGGATCATTAACACACACAGCACTGGCACTGAGAGTCAAAGCGGCCCAGAGACACCTCTCAGCCCCATGCATTGACAGGCACAGAAAGCACAGTGTACAAAGCCGAGGTTCGCAAGTGTCATCTTCCGCTCTGTGAAGGGAAGTCCAAGCCCAGTGATGTCTGCACACAGACTCACAACCTCGCGCTCGTCAGGCAGGTGCTGTGCCACTGAGCTACAGCCCTGGCACAGTATTACTTCTTGAAAAGAAAAGTAAGATGGGTTCCTTAGAGTTATATGCTCTTGGATTCAAATTCAAGCTCAGCTGCCTAGAACTATGTGGCCAAAGCAAACCACTTTAATTCCCCTTTGCTAATTCTGTCAATCTGACAAAAAAGAAGAAAAAATACCCACTCATTTCCCTGAATTAGGAGCATAATTACATGAGGTACCTTGTGCTACGGTTTGGATATGGTCTGCATGTCTTCCAATGGTCCACCAGTGAAAGGCTTGCTTCCCAGGTGATGGTATTGGGAGGGAGTGGAACTTTTGAGATATCTGGGTCATGCTCCCTTGACCCTTTTGAGGACTTGCCCTCAGAAGGGAGGAAGGTGTTTGCATAGGCACCCTGGTAGTTCTTTGGAGATGGTTGTTACACAGGAAGCAAGCCAAGCCCCTTCATCTCTCTCTGCCTCCTGGTTCAAGATGTGACCCCTTGCCAGGCATAACAGTGTACATCTGTAGCCCAACACTCTAGGAGGCTGAGGCAGGAAGAATGCAAGTTTGAGACCCTGTCTCAAAATAAAAAATAAATAAAAAGGACTGAGGATGTAGCTCAGTGCAAAGGCCTGAAGTTCAATCTTCAGCATCACACACAAAAATATATACCTTTTTGAAGTGACCCTTTATCTAGATACACAGTCCTGTCACTTCCAGCTGTCACAGGACCTCTCCAGCACAGAGCCAAGAGAGGTCTATGCCTCTGAATCTCTAAAAGACTGATAAACTTCAAACACTTCTTTTTTCCATAAGTAGCCTGTGTCAGATATTTCATTAGGGTCATGAACAGCTGATGGGCTCTATGTAGTATCCTGCTATTCTGAGTACTTTCACATAGACCTTCAGTGTTACTCTCTCTCAGGTATTGTGCCTTTTGGCTAATCAGACAGCATTTCACTCAGACAGAAACTGGAACAGTAGCATGATGGAGACCGCTGTCATTTAATTGCATAGATGGACCCAAAATTTACCCTGAAGGGACAATATTGGAGTCCACAGAGACATTTCAAACCAAGATCATCATTCACAGAGGCCTTCAAAGGAATCTATAAAATCTAGAAATGCTAAGAACTTTGACACATCAACTAAAATATTTACCAGTGGTTTGGAATAAAGCTCTTCATGGATAAGGAAGGGCAGAAGAGGATAAACATGGGAGAAGATAAGGATAAAGAAGAGAAGGATAAACATGGGAGAGTGGGGATGGGAGAGAGTAAGGCCTGGCAACCAGGGTGGAATGAAGTCAGGGAGAATGCAAAGACAATTCCACAGGTTAACAGGAGCTCCATGCACGGGACACCCAGAGGGAAAGGACTACACTCACCCTTGAATTTCCTGCCAGCACTACCCCCTTGTCTCTCCTCACCCTGATCAACCACTGCCTTCAGCTCAGAAACTAGCCTCCAAAATTGAGACTATAAAGTACATCCACTTTCCCTATTTTATATGAAAACCCTAAAAGCTCTCATTTAATATCTTGCTAAATATAGCACAAATTCCTATACCACATTCAAACTTGGCCATGTTAGTGAATGTCAGTTAACAAGCACAGTTCTTACAGAGGAGAGAGAAGGTTATTTTCAGCTACTTCTCATCTGTCGAATAAAACAACAGCTCCCACTCCAGGGTAACCCATTAACAATGCAGTCCAGCACCACCTCATTTCAACCAGCATTTTAATAGCACCACACATAAAAGCACAGCAATTTCCATAGGCAATTACTTCTGCAAATGAATCAAGAAAGTCACATGCAGGTTGAAAGGGTCTTCAAATAATTTTCTTCTTTTGCTTACTCTGTACTTGCTGAGTTGTGGATTGCAAGGAGGTGATCACCTAGTTACAGCACACAGTGAGATGCAGAGGGGCTTGCAGGCTTCCAGGTCCTATCCTGCTTCACACCGGAATCCTGGGTTTGTGCTGCTCCACTAGGAGTCACCCGAGAGAATCTAATTAATGGAGCCACTTAAAATAACACAGAATTTTAAAAACTATTTAAACAAGCATGGTAATAGGCTGATATTCCAACAGTACCTACTTCTGCTTTAAATTATAAGCCCTCACAAAACTCATGCTTTATCTTTTTTCTGTATCTCAAAACAAAATGTGGAAAAATTTTCAGAAGACACCTATTATCACCATCCCCACCGTCTCGGTTACTTTTCTCTCATTGCTGGGACAAAATACCTGATGCCCAAAATTAAGGAAGGAAAGGTTTATTTCGCTTACAGTTTGTGGAGATTTCAGTCCATACTTGGTAGGTTACAAGGCAGAGTGGCACATGGCAGAGGGCTACAGCTCATGGCGGCAGAACACAGCAAAAGCAACAAGCACTAAAATGGAGGAATGGCTGCAAGCAGCCTCTTCCTCTCCCTTACATATGCAAACTATCCACCCCAGGGAGGGTGTAGCTCTCACACCCATAATCAGTCAAACTCTAAAAGCCTGCCCCATGATCCCATGAGGCTTTGGGGGGACACCCAGACACAAACCATAACACCCACCTACACTGGAGCATCACAATGACTGGCAGAAGAAAGTTTGTGTTATTACCTGTTTGTTTCTTTTGTATAAGAATCTTTTTGGTTTACTTCTTGTACTGAATAATTTAAAGATAACAATAACCAGTATTATCTGGCTATGAAAATTTGCTTTATTTTTCATGAAATAAAAAATGAAAAAATAAGTTCTTCCAATGACTATCATAGGAAGAAATTAAAATTGCATTGCTAATTGACAAGTCTGATTTTAGTACCTCTGACATTTGATTTCCCTAGCTAAGCAATAATCAGTTCCTTAGTTTTTCAAATGCTGAATTGGAGTCATTTAGTTGCTAAGGGACAGTGTAGGTCATAGTGCCTCTCTCTACATTGCCTCCCAAATCATGGTTACCCAGAATGATAGAGCCTTTTGCCTTCCACCCCACAAAATGCCATGCACTGCAGGTTTATGTATCTATCACATCTGATAAAGCTACTCTTTGTGCATGAGTCAGGGGCCCTAACCCTAATCTACTGAACAGCTGTATGGCAAATGTCTTCACCTTTGGGTACAGGAGACTCAAATATCTGTTCAGTGAATGAACGAGGAAATCATAATAACACCAATGCTAACAACTAATGCTTATATAGCTCCTATCACGTGCAAGTCACTGTTCTGATCATTTTGTACACACGATGATTCCAAAGCACATCTTCATTTCTGTGATATAGGCTCTGAGTCAAAAATGTTTATATGACTTCCCCCAAAAGCTACAGGCAGAGGACTCATACCTAGGGAAGCTGGCTTGAAAATTACTCAGTTGCTACTCTAATGCCTCCTAAACACTCAACACATGTGCCAACTGTGTTTCAGGTACTGTTCTGATACTTCATATGTTCTGACACATATCAACTCTTGGTGATCCTGCAAGATAGAGACCATCATAGATGGGGGACAGACAAAATTGGTAAAGGAGGTCACAGAGCTATTGAGCACAGACCTAGACTCAAACATGCCCTGAACCTTTGGATTTCTCAGCACCACTGACATTTGGCATAAGATAAATTTTTGTTGTAGGTACTGGCCTGTGCATTTAAGAACGTTGACCTCTTTTCTAGCCTCCACCTACTACATGCCAGTAGCACATCACAGCCATGAGATGAAAAAATGCCTCCACATATGGCCACATGTACCTGGAAGGGCAGTTTTGCTCCTAGTTGAGAAGCATGGCTACACACTCTGCTGAGTCCCCTTGAGGAAATAAACTTGTCAGGTGAGGGGAGAAGCAAGATTCATTGGAATCTAACGTTCATTTGAATTCTAACATAAAACTAGGGTTATGAATTATGCGGAACTAGAAAAAAAACAGAAGCGACATTGCACAAGCTCTGTTCATGATGATACTAACTTGGCCTTTCTCATCTTCTTGGGGATACAATGACAATTTACAGCCTAATGGTGATGCTACCTGACTCTGAGCACTTCTTTAAGCTCAAATATCTATCAACCACACAGATTTCATCAACCAGGAAATAATTCTCTTCCCTTTACTCACATTGTGAATCTCTGCTGCTTCCTTTCCAACTCTTACACATCCAAGCAGTCAGAGCTCTGGGGTCACCTTGACTCTCCGAGCTCTGCTGCCTACTCACTCTGTAACTTTGGGCCAAACATGAAGTGCCCCTGTATGTTTAATAAATGCAAGTTTCCTGCTTTATTATTATTATTATTATTATCGTCATTATCATCATCATCATCCAAGACTCAGTTTAAAATACCTCCTGCTGAAACCTCCCTTCTCATTCCCACATTGGGTTCCTATGTGATGAATGGCAGTGTGCACATGCACCTCCCTACCCGGAGCTACAAGGCCATGATTCTCACCCAGAAGACAAAAGAATGACTGGGAGAGCATTTTTTAAGATTATCTTCTCCTGCCTCCATGAGAGGTGTGCAAAAGGGTGAACAAGTAGTTTTTTCAGACTCTCCAGGATTCTTATAGACCCCATTACCCCATCTCTATTGGTCAGCCTCATATTTAGTCTGCAAGGAACCACTAGATGCCTTATTGTTTAAAAGTCTGGCTCTATGTTCAATTATTTGAAAATCAGGTAAGGTAAAGAGTGTGATATCCTTATGAAACATTATAAAACAATAGGCTTAGCAGCAGAAGTGCGTAGTGCTAATTGGGTACTAATGAACTTTTAAAAAATAAAATGGGGTTTGCAGTTATTTGAAGAAATTAGTAACTATGTGATATAAGAAGTTTTTTCTAGTTAAGAGAAAATAATCATAGATTTAGATTTTACAGAGTCCAGGAAAATATCAGTCTATTTTTTGTCTTTTTCTGACTTGAAAAACGAAAGGTTGAGGAACAGTATGTAGAAAAAAGTGTAATTTTAAACCTTCAAGTAAGGAAGGTCATTATTTCTCAGGAAAAGCAAGAGCAAGAGAGGGCTAGTCAAGTGTCAAGAGGAAGGAAGGGAGACTCACGGGGCTCCGCACGGCTGCGCAGCAGGTGTCGGCCTCAGCACCTCAGACACACCTCCTGCCCTGACTTGCTGGGGCTGCAAGGCAATCAAGGTTATCTTGAAAGCACGAGCAAAATGAAAATTAAGCTAAGCAGGACTTATATGTTCAATTGGGTAGGGGGAGACAAAAAGCAATGCATTAGCTATTTCATAAGACATTTACACACCTTCAAAAATTTGTTAAAAATAGCACTCAGAAATCAGTGGATTCTACTTTTTTCTTGATAGTGCTGCTGGTGCTTTTAATAGGAAAGCCAACGTGGTGACTTCCCCAAGGTCTTCCGTTCAGACTCACTGCAGCATTGCCCCAGAACAGCTGCCTCCACGGTAGCTACCAAGGACTGCCAGAAGAGTGCTTAGGACAAAGAGAACCAGCCCAGCACAGGTCTTATAGGCTTTGGTTTCTGAAGTGCCCTGGATTGTTTGCTCTGGGAGAGGACAGCAGCCAAACCATAAAGACATCGCACAACCCCAAAAGGATGCCCATCGGGCCTGGAAGCCACCTGCCCAGTGGGTTCTGCAGCCAAGTCATGCTTCAGGGGACAGAAGCAGCAGCCAATGTATGCCCACAGCTGAACTGCTCCCAAATTCCCAACCCACAGAAACCAGGGAGACACATGATTACTGTTGTTTATGCTTGTAAGTGTGGGGCTAGTTTTCACAGAGCAATAGATACCTTATACAGAAATGTACTGGATCTGCTTCTGCTCAAGCATCAGCACTTTATGAAGGTGGTGTGATAAGATATTTGATAGCTGCTCCAGTGGGCATGTGGCAGACAGAAAAGTGTTCACCCAAAGATGTCCATGAGCCTTACAAGGCAAAACAACTTTCTGGATGTAATTAGACTCTTTTTTTTATTTTATTTTAAAGAGAGTAGTAAATGAGAAACAAACAAAAAATAGAACAGTATCACCATACCAGTATCAAGAACATAAACAAATCAAAGCAAGAACATTCAAAGTGATACAGGGTCTCAAGACAAAATAATACAAATCAACAGTGATTGTTACATTACATATCGCTGTCCTCAACTACATTGCTCAGCTTACCAGATGTAAGAATGAAAGACTGCTCAAACCATTAAAGAGATTAAGAAAATAATTCTTTGATAAAACATTAGAGATAATACACAGTTTCATTAGACAAGATGGTAGAAGTTCACCATTGTAATTCCATTGCATATTGCTACCTTCAGATCAGTTCCTCAGACCACCAGACACAAGCATGCAAAGTCGATCAGAACATAAAAAATTGTAAGCATTAACTGTTCATTTCAATATACCATCAGACATCAGCAATGCAATCATCGCAGCTATTCATATATACATTTATATTTTGCTTTCCTTCTTCCTTTTTTCTTCTTTCTCTCATCCCATTCATTCCTTCCTTTGAGCAATTTCTTTCCCTTTCCTATCATGTATTGTACATTTTGAGTTTTACCTAGTCTTTCAGGTTCCTACACCAAGGAGACAATATGATGTTTACACATGTGGGTCCGATTTATTTCACTTATGAGTATGGTCTCTAGTTGCATCCATTTACCTATAAAAGCCTCGAGTTTATCTTTTTTAATAGCTGAGTAATACTCCATTGTATAAAAATATCACAACGTTTTTATCTGTTCCTCAGTGGATGGACATCTGGCTTGTTTCCAAGATTTAGCTATAACAAATTGTGCTGCCAGAAACATGGGTGCACATATATCGCTGTGGTATGATGTCTTTAATTCCTCTGGGAAAATACCCAGAAGGGGAATAGCTGGGTTAAATGGAACTTCCAATCCTAGTTTTGTGAGGAATCTCCAAATTGATTTCCACAGTGGTTTCACCAATCTACACTCCCACAAGCAGTGAGGTAGGGTTCCTTTCTCTCCACAGCCTCTCCAGCATTTGTTATTGGTTGATTTCTTAATGATAGCCATTCTTTCTGGGGTGAGATGGAATCTCAGGGTTGTTTTAATTCGCATTTCTCAAATGATCAATGATGTTGAATATTTTTCCATGTATTTATTCGCCATTAGTATCTCTTCATGTGAGAAGTGTGTATTCATCTCAGATGCCCATCTTTGGATTGGGTCTTTGAATTTGGGGGACTTGATTTTTTTTAATTCTTTATATGTCCTACATAGAAGGCCTTTCTCTGAGGGGAAGTTGGCTAAAATGTTTTCCCAATTTGTGGGTTTTCTTTTTACTTTATTGGTGATTTCTTTAGATGTCCAAAAACTTTTCAATAAGATGAGACCCTGGTTGTTGATTCTTTGAAGTATTCCCCGTGCAGTTTGGTTTTTGTTCATGAACTCTCTGCCTACCCCCATGTCGTCAAGATTTTTATCGATTTTCTCTTCCAATAAATTTAGTGTTTCTGTTTTAATATTTAGATCTTTGATCCATTTTGACTTTAGTTTAGTGCATGGTGAAAGACATAGGTCTAGTTTTAGTCTTAAGCATGTGGAAAGCCAGTTTTTCCAGCACCATTTGTTAAAGAGGCTATTTTTCCTCCACTGAACATGTTTGGCCCCTTTGTTGAAGATAAGGTGACAGAGTGTGTTTGTAGTTGTATCTGTGTCTTCTAATCTGTTCCACTGATCTTCAGGTCTGTTTTTGTGCCAGTACCATGATGATTTTACCACAGTAGCTTTGTAATAAAATTTTAAGTCAGGAATTGTGATGCCTCCTGCCTTTCCTTTGTTTCCCAAGATTGCTTTTGCTATTTTAGGCCTCTTCTGGTTCCAGATGAACTTTAGGAATGTTTTTTCCAGATCTGTGAGGTATACTAATGGTATTTTAACTAGGATTGCATTGAATCTGTACAACAATTTTGGGAGTACGGCCATTTTCACAATGTTGGGTCTTCCTATCCATGAGCAAGGAATATCTTTCCATTTTCTGAAATCTTCTTTGATCTCTTTTTTCCGAATACTATAATTTTCACTGTATAGATCTTTTACTTCTCTTGTTAGATTGATTCCTAAGTATTTCATCTTTTTAGATGCTATTGTGAAAGGTGTGGTTTCCCTAACTTCTCTTTCAGTCTGTTTGTTACTTGTGTACAGGAATGCTATTGATTTTTGAGTGTTCACTTTGTATCCAGCTGCGCTACTGAATTTGGTTATTAAATCCATGAGCCTCTTGGTGGAGTTTTTGGGGTCTTCTATGTAGGGTATCATGTCATCTGCAAAGAAAGACAATTTCACTTCTTCCTTTCCTATCCTTATTCCTTTTATTTCTCTCTCGTCTAATTGCTCTAGCTAATATTTCCATAACTGTATTGAATAGGAGTGGTGACAGTGGACATCCTTGTCTTGTTCCTGATTTTAAAGTGAATGCTTTCAATTTTTGACCATTTAGTATGATGTGAGCTGTTGGTTTATCATAGATAGCTTTGATCAACTTGAAGTAAAGGCCATCTATTCCTATTTTCTGTAGAATTTTTATCATGAATAAGTGTTGGACTTTTTTGAAGGCTTTTTCTGCATCAGTGGAGATGATCAAGTGGTTTTTGTCCTTGGCTCTATTGACATGGTGTATTCCATTAATTGATTTGCATATATTGAACCATCCATGCATCCCTGGTATGAATCCAACTTGGTCATGGTGTATAAACTTCTTGATGATTTGTTCTATTCTGTTTGCTAGTATTTTATTGAGAATTTTTGCATCTGTATTTATTAGGGATATTGGCCTATAGTTCTCTTTCTTGGTTGGGTCTTTCTCTGGTTTTGATATCAGGATAATACTTGCCTCCAGGGATGAGTTGGGGAGAATTTCTTCCCTTTCAATTTCATTAAAGAGTTTGAGAAGAATTGGTGTTAAATCTTCCCTAAATTGCTTGTAGAATTCAGCTGTGAATCCATCAGGACCAGAGCTTTTCTTCATTGGCAAGTTTTTAATTATGTTCTCAATTTCACTGGCTGATATTGAGTTATTCAGGATGTTTATATCTTCTTCATTCAGCTTTGGTAATTCATATGTATCTAGAAATTTGTCCATTTCCCCTGTGCTTTCCATCCTATGAGATGGAAAGATTTTCAAAGTAGGTACTGATGATCTTCTGAATTTCTTCAGAATCCATAGTGATTTCACCCCTTTCGTTCCTTATTGCATTTATTTCAGTTTTTTCTTTCCTTTTTTTGATAAGGTTGGCTAGGGGTTTATCTATTTTATTTCTTTCAAAGAACCAATTCTTTGATCCATTAATTCTTTGTATTTTTTTTTTAGCCTCCATTGTGTTAATTTCTGCTCTGAGCTTTATAACCTCCTGCCTTCTTTGGGCTTCTGCGTTTGACTTGCTCTTCTTTTTCTAGGAACTTGAGGTGCAGCATAAGATTGTTTATTTGTGCTTGTTCTGTTTTCCTGAGGTAGGAGTTCACTGCTATAAATTTCCCTCTGAGGACTGCTTTCATTGCATCCCACAGGTTCCTGTAGGTTGCATCTCCATTTTTGTTTGATTGTAAATAGTGTTTACTATCTACTTTGATTTTATCTGTGACCCATTGGTTGTTCAGGAGGATGTTATTTAATTTCCAACTGTTTATGGAGTTTTTGTGTTTTCATCATTAATTTCCAATTTCATTGCACTATGGTCTGATAGTATACATGGGATAATTTCAATTCCTTTGTATTTACTTAAACATGTTCAATGTACTAGTATGCAGTCTATTTTAGAGAACATCCCATGTGCAGCTGAGAAGAATGTGTATTCTGATACTGTTGGGTAGAACACTCTGTAAAGGTCTACTAAGACCATATGTTCACACATTTGGTTAAGTTCTGTTATTTCTTTCCCAATTTTTTGTCTAGTTGATCTATTTCTTTGTGACAATGGTGTGTTAAAGTCCCCTGTTATGGTTGTGTTGCTACTTATTTCATTTTTCATGTCTGTTAGAATTGTCTTATATAGGTGGGTGCTCCTATATTTGGTGTATAGATGTTTATGATTGTTATCTCTTCCTCTTGAAGCTTCTCCCTCACAAGTATGTAGTGACCTTCTTTTGATTGTTCTTGGTTTGAAGTTCACATTGTCTGCAAACAGAATAGCTACACCTGCTTTTTTCTGGGTTACTGTCACAACAAGTATTGTTTTCCATCCTTTAATTTTCAGTCTGAGAATTTCCTTTTACATTTAATGTGTTTCTTGTATACAGCATATGGTTGGATTTTGTTTCCTGATCCATTCTGTTAGTCTACTTCTTTTCATGGGTGCATTGAGACCATTTACATTGATGGTTATAACTGATATGTACTGGCTTATCTCTGTCATGCTATTTTCCTGCTGTTGGATCCTCCTTTTTCCCTTGGTTTAATTGCTTGCTTTGCTTGTTGCTTCCTTTCTGCTGTTGTTCTTGAAGTTGTGGTCTGTTTTATCTCTTTCTAGAATATCTTTTAGTACTCTTTGTAGGATTGGTTTGGTGCTTATGAATTTCTTTCGTTGTTCTTTATCATGAAAATATTTTATTTCTCCATTAAATTTGAAGGATAGTTTTGCAGGGTACATAAATCTGGGTTGGAAGTTGTTTTCTTTCAGTACCTGAAATACTTCACTCCAAGCTCTTCTTGCCTTGATGGTTTGTGTTGAGAAGTCTGCCGTGATTCTGATAGGCTTTCCTTTATAGGTGATCTGTTTGTTTTCTCTAACAGCTTTTAATATTCTGATCTTTTGCTGAGTTTCTGGGATCTTGATCACTATATGTTTGGGTGTAGATTTATTTTGGTTATGATTAACTGAAGTTCTATATGCTTCACTTATCTGGATGTCCTATTCTTTTACCATGCTTGGGAAATTTTCTGCTATTATTTCTTCAAATAGTCTTTTTATGTCATTTGTGTTGACACCTGCTGTTTCATTAATACCTATTAATCTGACATTGTTTTCCTTTGCTCCATCTTGCGGTTGTTGAATTGTTGGTTCCTTGTTGTTTTTAAGAGATCCCTCCTTTTAGGTTCATTAGTGGCAGTGCTGTCTTCAAGGTCTAAAAGTCTATCTTCAGCTTCATTCAGGTGCTTTTGCAAGCTTTCAATGAGATTTTTAATTTCCTAGATATCTGTTTGCATCTGTTTCATACCTTCTAGTTCTTTTCTGTATTGTTCAATGTAGAATCACATCAGCCCAAATGTTCCAACTCATACATATGATTCCAAATTATGCAAGTGATTATATATTCAGAGGTGATGAGAGGAGACCCGAGAGCTGGGAGATTCTAGGTGAGTCCCTGGAATACTCTGGACCTCATCTTGTTTCACCTACACACTGAAGCTGGGTGATGACTGTGGTGGTTTGCACAGCAACATCTGTAGAGTGTGAGGCTTCAGTGGCCACATAGGAGAGCTTTGAGGTGGGGGAGCAGGTGGCACCAGGTGGCATGGCATGTGGGTGTAGGGGAGAGAGCCCTTTGATTCATACATAACACACTCAGAAAGAGACCAACAGCCTGAGACCCACTTCAGACAGTATTGGGAGCCACACAAATACTACTTCAGGGCAGGAAAAATGAGAATGAGAAGTAGCATTTTAGATCAGAGAGTTAGTGTCAGATCCAGAATTAGATTAATCCAGAAATTCCATTTGACCACAGCAAGGATAAACAGGTATAGGGGGCTCCACCTCCCAAACCAGAGGAACACAGCAGAGGCCAAATCTGACTAACCACTGGGAATGAGGAGCATCTCCTCCCTTCTCTTCCTAGAGAAGGAGCCCAGAGAACTGCTACTCTAAAAGGTCAGGAAGAGTGGGGGCCCCACTGAGGGATGAACACACAGAATCCACAATTAGACACAGTCTCTGTACCAGAGACATCTGGTACAGATGTACTCTGGGGACATGCAAGACACATACAACAATGAATACTACATGGCTACTAGGACCTCAAAGAACTTATAGTCTGGTGGCAGAAAAAAGGAAGTAGATAATATGTACTAAGTGAAATGATAGAGTAATGAGGCACCTAACTGATCCCACTTGGGAAACTAAGCCAAGTAAGTCTCCCTACCCTCTGCATGAGAAGAAGCTGAAACTCAGCCTTGAATTAGTCTGGTAAATGGAAGGGAATTAGTCTGGTGTGGAAGAAAAATGAAAAATTCCAGGCAAAGGAAATATCCTGGCCAAGGTGGGGAGGTTGAAACAAGCAAATCTTATTTGAAGAACTGAAAGTCTTTTGGTATAGTGGTAGTGATAGGGTAGTCCTAGGACAGCAGTGTAACAAGAACTACATAATGAGGGCACCACTTGGATTGTATCCTTGGCCTTCTTACCAGTCTCCAGTGACTCTAGACCTGGGGACTCCCACACACGACAACCTCTGACCCCGAATCTCAGGATGCAAATGCTGCTCTGCTCAGGAATTCTAGGGTAGATGTCAGAGAAGCCCATCTACTGGGTGCTCATAAGGTCAAGGGTGACCCCATCACTGTGTCGTGAGTGACCTGCTGGTGCCATTATACTTTTCAAACTGCTAATTTACTGCTTTGCCATGGTAAAGCACCCATGTCCATTACAGAATTAGTTTGTGGTTGCTAATTCTGATACCAAATGTTGCCTTCAAAGAATTTTTAAATTAGCATAGCATCTGTAGCATGTCTTCCCTGAGTAAAATCTGTGAGTAATCTATGCACTAGTAAATACTACGCCAGAATAGAGCCTCATTCCCTCCCCTATAAATTGTTCCTCTCATGCACACAGGGGCAGAGATCAAAATTCTAGCAGAGGAAGAACAGTTTTTCCACTCAGATTTCATCTTCACTTGGAGAAGATCTTCCAAGCCAATGGGCCTTCTGGATGTTTCCCTGAACCTGAAGGGAAAGATAAAGAGAATCCCAGGAGGCCAGGCTTGCCCTAGAAGGTTACAGTGACAGTGCCATCCACATGCAACCCTGAGACAAGAGGAGGAAAACCCTGGACAAGAGGAGGAAAGTAGGAGCTCTGCGTGGCCTGAGTTTATAGAAAAAAGCCTAAGAGGGGTGACCCAATCCCTGTGCTACTCCCCAGGGGAACACAGAGAGAGGTTCTGGGAGAGCTGGGCTGGAAGGGGCCAGTGAGAGCAATCTCTGGAGGGAAGTGTATCATCAGTAGTATTGTTAGCACTGCCAGTGCACAGTGCCTTGGTTGCCGTGGGCTGCTGTAGCAGAGTACCACAGACTGGGTGGCTTATAAGACAGGTCTTTATTTCCCACAGTTCTGGAGACCAGGGAGGCCACAGCCAAAGTGTGACCAACTCAGTGCCTGGTGTGGCGTCTCTTCCTGGTGTGTAGACAGCTATATTCTTGCTGTGTCTCTACATGCCAGAGAGGGGAAAGGGAAGGGAAGAAGAGAGGGAATGTAGTGGGGAGAGAACCACTCTGCATCTCTTCTCATAAGAGCTCTAATCCTCATAATCTAATTACAGCCAAAGGTCCCCCTCCAAACACTATAACACGGCATTCCAGCTTCAACACATGAGCCGAGAGGGCCGTGCCTAAACATTCAGTCCATATCACATCATGATGATAAAAACTGGAACAACTTTTAGTCAGAGTTTTAATGTAATTTTAAGTCTCTACAAACAATCCATTTGTGTAGACCACTCTTACCCTGTTGCTCTCTTCAGATGCTGCCTGGTCCCTGGTTACAGCAAGTAAGCATAGGGTGTCAGGACGACAAGGTGAGATTTCTGAGCCCTGTGTGGCAACTGGTTGTGTAATGGGCAGCAGTCTACCCCTACTAAAAAGCTCAGACCACGCATCTCCTTTGGAATTGGAAGCTTACTATGAAGCATTAAATCGTTCTTTAATCTGAAATGGAGCAGGCTTTTGGACAATCACTTCACTCCAAGACATCAACTCCGGCTCTTCACTTGTTTGTTCCACAAACATACGTGTCTCCCTCATGCTAGGCATGGCATTAGCACTCAGATGGGATGTCCAAGACCCGGACCCATAAGAACAACAAATAAAGGTGATGTGGTTGGGGTGCTCTGAAGCCCAGCCCAGACTGGGAGCAGGCAGGACATGCATCGTTCCCACAGCACAGCTTCTGAAACACGGTACGGCGAAGCAGTGGGAAGGAAAGCTTGCAGGCGAAGGCAACGGGTTCAGGGCCCTGGGTGTGGGATATGGGTGGGGAGTAATGAGAGATGAGGCTTGGCATTTGGCAGGGCCAGGTGTTAAGCTTATGCCTGGCAAAGGCACTTGGATCTGTGCTTAATTGAGATTTGACCACCAAACCTCTAGCGTGTGCTATGCACCCACAGGCATTTCTGGAGCTTCATTAAATATAATGAGAACACAGGCACTGGGCTTTGCTGAAGAATTTACACATTCTCAGTTATGTCTGCCATTTAATGCTCCGGTTAAAGCTTATCAGGGTAATGAACTCTGTGAATAGTCAAGCAGTTGGTCAAAGACATGGGGAATGTCCAACTTCCTCACTCCTCAGATCTCTTCCTTGTCAGTCCTGTCACTTGGGCTACATACATTAATATCTTCTACATGTCGGTTTCTTCACCCTTCTCAACTCAGTTACCTGCAAATTGCTTTGCTGCCCCCTCAGAAGCCATCATGAAGTGAGCCTGTGGACCAGGCGGCCCACACTCAGGAGGGAAATGCCTCTGAGTAGTGATACACAAGAGAGCTGAGAGAAAAGGAAAGGAAGAAACACCCCAAACCTGAATGTCAATGGGGCAGTGAGGTTTTCTACATGTGATTCCTAGTTGTGTATGAAATTGCTCCTTGATCAAGTAAGCAGTGCCTGAGACCCCTACTGAAGTAGGGGACTCTCAGAAGTACTTAGAATTCAGCTTTGGTGACTTTCTGTTGGGGCCTGACGGCATAAATAAAAGTCTCAACTACAAGGCACACTCACCTCTTTCATGCTTAATGCCCTCCAAACATTTTGACTAGAAAACAGTTAATGCCTTAGTAAAAATGCGAACATTTTTCTTTTGTGGTGGTACTAGGGATTAAATCCAAGTCCTCTACACTAAGTTAAATCCCTAGCACCACCCCCACTTTTATTTTGAGATATGGTCTGACCAAATTGCTGTTGCCCAGACTGGGTTTGAACATGTGATCCCTTGCCTCAGTCTCCTAGAAGGCTGGAATTACTGGTGTGTGCCGGCATGCCCATCTGACAAGAAGATACTTACAATGGCTTGTGCATTCAGTCTGATATGTCATTTGTGTTAAGATACATGAACAAAATACAGCCATACACAGACATGCAGTTGAAAAAGAGAAATATTTTAATAACTTTACTTAGTCACAGCATGTAATCTGAAGCCATTCCAATGCACATTTCATGCTCTGCTACATGAATGCATTCACCTATCTTATACTATGAATGGCTTTTTTTGCCTAGCATTGTAACACTATGCAATGGTCATTGAGAAAATGTGGATGTGCTGATTTTTGCAGATCTTCGAAAAGTCAGCACAATTCACTAGCATCATGTATTTTTAAAAACCACATCCAGTGCCGGGCATGGTGGCACATGCCTATAATCCCAGCACTCAGGAGGTTAAGGTAAGAGGATCACTGCAAGTTCAAGGCCAGCCTGAACTGCACAGTGAAACCCTGTCTCCAAAAAGAAAATTCATTAATGACCACAAGTCTTATGAAAACCACCAAACTCACCATGGCAGACAACCAGTTTTCCATAACTCAAATTGTTGCTTAGAAGCCTTACTTTCATTGAGGGTAACAAATACATCACTCCTTGGAGTGAAGGCCATAATTTGCCAGTCATCTTTCAGGTAAAAATGGTGTTCCGTGGAGTCAGCTTAGAAACCAATTTCACAAATGTTTTTCCTTCAAACCCATGATATTTCAGGGTACAGAGTGCTTGATGTATCTTTCTCATTCTGTCACACAAATTTGTTTTGAGGGGGGTTGTTTTTTTTTTTCTGGTACCGGGACTCAAACTCATGACCTTGCGCTTGCCAGAGAGGCACTGTGCCGCTGAGCTAAATCCCCAGCCCCTGTCACACAAAATATTAAGATATTCTCAAGCATGAGGATTTAGTCATTGAAACGAATTTTTTTTAATGAGGAATGGGGCTGCCTTGGTTCATGCGCACATGCCAACAGGTGCAAAAGTCAAGTAATACTTTAGGGTAATTATCAAAATGTCCCAGAGACTCCCGTGGATCCACATACCTTTGAAAACAGTTTACCTGCGAACCTTTTTAGAGCCATGTCAAAAGGGCCTTACTTTCCTGAGGAAGTTTACCATTTCCTCTTCCTTACAAAGTGTTGGCATAGTACTTACAACATTTATTATAGATAACTAATTACATCATCTTTTCTCCTATAACTATTAGCTCCTTTAGGACAGAAACCATGTCCTATTTACTGTTGAGTCCCCAGGCCTTAACAGTTCCAGCTCTGTAGCAAGTGCTTCATATCCGTTTGTTGAATAAATGAATACCTTGTACAGGAGACTGTATTTTCTTTTTTTTTTTTTTTTTTTTTTTTCTCCGGTACCGGGAACCGAACTCATGACCTTGCGCTTGCCAGGCAGGCGCTTTTGCCGCTGAGCTAAATCCCCAGCCCCAGGAGACTGTATTTTCTAAATATGATGACAAGAACATACGCTTATCACACATGTTCTTCGACAGTCTTGCTGATTCTCCTTCAAAGGCCCATACTGCCCTCTCCTTTTGCCAGGCAGACCTTGGGGACTTCATTAACCAACAGGGAAGTGTTGAAGAGATGCTATACGACTTCCAAGGCTAGGTTTCCAAAGTGCCATGCATTGCTTCCTGGATCTCCTGGGTCACTCACACTTGGAACCCAGTCCCATACTTTGAGTCAGATCAAGCAGCTGTGAAGGGGGCTCCAGGGAAAGAATCCTGGGTCCCTGGATCAGTTCCCAGCGAGTCCTCATCCTAGGTTCATGGGTCAACTTGCCATAGGATATTCACAAGTTCGAGGACCATGGCTTTGTTTCCCTGGGGTACTTAGCTCAAGCTTTGTGGTCTGTCTCCTGAAAATAATGCTTTTGTAAATCCAGCCTAAAGCAGATAAATAAGCAAGCAAATAAGCTCATACACACATGATGCTCATGCAGAGTATGCAGACAGGTGTTTAATATTAAGAATTACAACTTCTTGTAACTTTAATTAACATTACAAGAGACAAAAGTACAAGCATAAAAGGGATTCTCTACACTAATCACCCAAGTGTTCACTTCAAATGAAAACTGTGTGCAGTATTTGTATTCTTTTTCTCTGTTCTGAATATTTGCTGAAATATAACCTTATGTCTGCTGAGTCTACTAAAAATTAGTCTGTATTATATTTTTGAAAATTTTCCTAATTTTCACATTTTTTTTTGACAAAAATATTAGTTTGAGATGGGTTGGATAATTCTAAAAGATCCAAACTACAGATAGCTGTCCAGGCCTACCTTCGGCAGGTGAGCCCTGAAGTGCTTTTTACTCACAATAATGCGCTTATGGGACACCTGCTCTGCTGGTCCTTGCCTATCCTGTTGCCCAGGTCTCTACAGTGTGAGTCCCTACAGAACTGGTAATGCCACCCACAAAGAAAGAAGTAAAAATAGTAAAGATGGAACCTCACATCAGCCCAGGGCTGAGAGATGATAAAACCAATTATAAAAACTCCATTACAAATGACAGAGGATGTAGGGGCATGGAGAATTTGAATGTTATTTTTCCATTTCCTTTTTTTTTAAAGAGCATAGCCATCATAAAGAAGAATGCTGACAACTTCTAGTTCAGCTTTCAGGATTTCAGTTGAGAACATCTAAGAAGTACTTTTCTTCTCACCATGAAATTATCTGCTTAAGCAATTCTGCAGTCACTCTGAATACATAAAAATGAAAATGACTTAGAGACTGAAAGTTGCATTTCCAACTGACTACATGGGAAACATAGCTTTGCAAAATGCGCCTTTGTGTGTAGAGCCCAGAGAGCAACTGACTCTTTTCAAACCGGGCTGCAAGGCGCGGAGCCTGACAGCACCTGCACCCGGGCTGCTCGGCCCCAGAAGAGCCTCAGAGGCCAGCCAATGGGAAGCATGCTCACCCTCCTACAGCTAGTTTCTTAAGCCTGGGCAGTACATAAAATCACCTTTTCCAGCTTTATCACTACAATTCCAATCTTTTTTTAAAAATCAGCTTGAAAAACCCTTTCTGACTATGTACTACCTCCTTGGCTTCTGATTTTATCATACAGCAAACATAAACAAGTTCTACTATGTTTAAGCATATTCTGAGAATTGATCAAACAGTGAAACAGGCAAGGAGAAGATCATTTCTCATCTTCCGCCAAAGGAACTATACAGTAAGATATATTAAATTACCTCCTTATGTCCCAACCACCACAGCAAAGATCCAGGAGAAAAGCAGTGAGTAAGAGGATGGTTTTGGGGTCAAATGGATCTGGGCTCAGAAACTGGGCTCCACAGTCATTACCTTGGCTTGTTGTTTTGGGTAAAATAGCTCTTTTTGCCTGTTTTTACCTATAAAATGCCTCAATAGGCTATAGGAGAATTAGTTGAAGATGGAACTCAAAATGTATCACTTTGAGTTCTTAATAATTAACTACATACACTGCAATATGCCAAAAATCATATGCAAGAGCTCACCATGTAAAATGAGGGTAAACAGACAAAGGATAGAACAAACTAAAACCCAAAGTGACAAATCAACACTGACAAGGACTGCCTGCACAGGCTCATGGGGACATCCAAGCCCCAGCACTTAGACTGTCACTGTCCAGCTGGACTCTGACCTCTCTCCCTCAACCAAATACTGTATGAGCTCCAGGTAAGTTTTATTCTTTTGTTAAATCTTTATTATCTGTACAAGCACTGAAAGACTATGAAGCCACGGAATGAGTGAGCCTGGGAACAAAGCTGTGATTCTCATTTAGGATTTGCTGTGTGGCAGGCACTCAACAAAAGCATGCCTGCTATGATTCAAATGTGTTTCTGCAAAAATCACATTGAAACTTCATCCCCACGCACTAATATTAAGGTATAACTTAGGAAGTGAGTAAGTTATAAGGGCAGGTGGGGTTAGATCTAAAATGTCCCCCCAAATCTCATGGATGGTCAGAGGTCAGGCATTTGGAAGATGAACGGATCATGGGACACTGTACTCACTGTGGGTCACCCACTGATGAGCTTATAGCTAAACACGCTGTATGGCCACAGGGCCTGACTGGAATAGGTGTGTCCCTAGGGGAAGGCCTTTGCAGCCATATCTCGCTCCCTGGCTTCTCCCTTCCTTCTCCATTTCCTGGTTGCCATGGAGTGGGCAGCTTTCCTACACCATTGCCTTTTGCCATGCCACTGCTGCCTGGGAGCCAAGAGCTACAGATTGAATACTCTGAAACCATGAGCCAGAATAAACCTGTCCTCATTTAAGTTGCGGATGTCATGTGTTCTGTCCCACTGATGGGAAAGTGACTAACACAGAGGCTTCTCTGTCCCTTTGCCTTTCTGCCAAATAAGGACACGAAAAGGCACCTTATCCAGAGAGTGAGCCTTTACCACACACCAAATCTGCTGCCACTTTAATTTTGGGCTTCTCACGCTGCAGAACTGTGAGAAATAAATTTCTATTTATAAATTACCCTACCTAAGGTATTTTGTTATAGCAGCCCAACAAACTAAGATGGAATTTTATTAGAGTAAGTTCTTGGTGACCAGGCACCCTATCTTAAATATGGCTTTGAGGGCACTCCTCCACACCAAAGATCCCTATGGCTCTACTCTCAGGCAGGGTGCACATCCTGTAGGTCAGAAGCAGCTAATCCTCTGAGCCATAATAAGCTAAGCCCCATGGTCCAAAAATGGCACCTTTCAGAAATGATTTGTAATGACTTTCTGAGTAACAATGAGCAGGAATCATTATTACATAAGAGTGGTGAGAACATTCTCCAGCCAGTTGCAGGCCCTTATGCAAGTGTGCATGGCTTATGATACTGTGCATTTGTAGAAGACACGCAAGGGCACTAAGGATTGGCCCCAGCATGTCTCCACAGGGGAGTGGCAGTGATAAACAGAGATCTCTGGGCAGGCCGATTGAGGCTGACTCAGTCAGTATCCTAGTTAAGAGGATAACTGCAGTTCCCACTCAGCAGAACAAAAGGTCTGTAGCTAACCAGCCTATCCCCTTCATTGGGCATAATAGATATATTTGCTACCCAATTAAACATGTCCCTGGGTTGTTTCCCACTATCTATAGCACTTTCCCTGAGGTGCGCTCTGGCAGGAACAATTTCTTTCATTTCCCAGTACTATTTCAGGGCCCTTTACACACTGATACCTACAGGGCTGCCAGGCCGGCTGCTTCTTAGTGTGAGAGTAACTGATCATCTTCTCGATAGAGCAGCCTGGCTGACCCCTTCCATCACATCCGCAGCACTCCACATTTCACTTGGGGAGAAAGCTGAAGTCCTCAGCATCATCTAGAGTCCCTCTGAGCTGTCCCTTCCCATCCTGCAACTTCATCCTTCACCCTGGCATGCCCTCTGTTCCCTGAAGGCACTGCCCTGCTTTAGGGACTCTATCCTGGCTGGTACTTGTACAGGAAGGCTCCTCCCCTATGTAACTACAACTACTTATATCTCTTATAAATCTTAGCTTAACTGTGCCTCTTTCAAAAATCTTTCCGAAAGGGTTGTAACATTGTGTTCTACCCCAGCAACACCCCTGGTCTTCTAACTTCCTGTTCCTGACTGTATGACTCCCCCACCTCAAGCAGCTATTTTTATCTAACAAACATATGACAGTTTCCAGCTTATTAATCAAACACAAAGCCCTCAGAATACAGTAAAAATTGTTCTGAGCTCTTTAGAGAAAACTAATATTTTTACTATATGTATTTTTTATTATACATACTGTTTGCCCCCCTCAGGAAAATACCCATGGTTTGATCTGAATCCATTGAGCAAGGAGCTCTTGACTGTGTTTGTTCATACAAGTGTTTCCATAAAAAGAACTGGTAGGGGCTCATTTATTTATTAACAAATACTTATTAAGAACCTATGATGTGCTAGACATCAGAGATATATTAGTGGACACAATAAAGATACTTAGCCTATGCAGTTGATATTCTGGGAGTAGAGGCTCTGATGTCTGTTTTCCTTTCCATAGGCTACTCTTTCTCTCTCTCTCTCTCTCTCTCTCTCTCTCTCTCTCTCTCTCTCTCTCTCTCTGATGCCTGTTTTCCCTGCCTGCAAATTCCTACTCATTCTGTTATAAACCAATACAGAGTTAAGGAAAGTGAAGAAAGAACTTTGTTTTTTTGTTTTTTTGTTTTTTTCTGGTACCGGGAATCGAACTCACGACGTCGCGCTTGCCAGGCAGGCGCTGTGCCGCTGAGCTAAATCCCCAGCCCTCCTACTCATTCTGTAACTTATCCAAGCATCACCTCCCATGAGGACCTTTGCTTTTTTTTTTTGTCTTTTTGAAACAGGGTCTTGCTATGCCGCTCAGGCTGGCCTTGAGTTCACTTTGTAGCCCAGGCTGGTCTTTTTTTTTTTTTTTTTTGGTTTTTCTCTGGTACCAGGAACCGAACTCACGACCTTGCGCTTGCCAGGCAGGCGCTTTGCCACTGAGCTAAATCCCCAGCCCCCAGGCTGGTCTTGAACTCGCAACAGAGTTACGAGTACCACCACGCCTGGCTTATCAGGGCTTCTTTCTCAGGGGAGCCAGATCAGATGCTTCCCTCTGGATGGGATCTAGCTCTAGCACACAGTGGTATCTGTGTTTGCTTTGAGAAGACATTTCCTCTACAGATAAGGCACAGAACTGCCCCCTGAACAGCAAGCGAAGGTTGGCCATGGGCCCTGGTTGCCCTGGTTGGAAGGTCTCAGTGATAAAACACCTTCCTGAAAAAGAATGTGCCCCACCCACTGGGTAGGAGCAATCCAAATTCTACGTTGATTAAGAGATAGGAGACAATGAAATTAGCTGTACCAGCAACATAAACAAATTAAAAGATACTTTAAAATAAACAACAAAGGTGATGCCTTAGTTACTTTTTCTCATGGCTGAGACAAAATACCCAACACCCAAAGTTAAAGGAAGGAAGCTTTATTTTGGCTCACAGTTCATAGTGGTTTCAGTCCATGGTGGCTGCTTCAAGGCAGGGTGGCACACGGCAGAGGGGCATCACAGAGGAGAAACAGCTCTTGGCAAAGCGGACAAGCAGAAGGCAGCGAGCGGCAAGCAAGGAAGCAGCAAGTGACAAGCAATAAGCAGCAATAGCAGCTTCTTTCTGTTCTTTATATTCTGTCTGGGCTACCCGCCCATAACACTCACATCCAGAACCATGCCAAACCAATCAGTGAACTAATTCAGTAATCACACACCCTAGATCAAACCACCTCTGAAAAAGTCGCACGAGGCTATCTAGACACAAGCTATAACGGGTGTCTTAGTCACAGTCCC
The DNA here is from genome assembly GCF_000276665.1 of Chinchilla lanigera. Lineage (NCBI taxonomy): Eukaryota > Metazoa > Chordata > Mammalia > Rodentia > Chinchillidae > Chinchilla > Chinchilla lanigera. The sequence goes on along the minus strand of NW_004955489.1, from coordinate 1,405,224 downwards.
ATTGCTGGATACAATAGTAGTAACAGATAACCTAACAGAGGAGAGGTTTATTTGGCTCAGCCTTTAGGAGTTTCAGGCCATAGTCAGCTGGCTGCAAGGCAGAAGGGGTATGGGGAAGGGCCTGAGTGGAATATAATGAGGTAGCTATGGAAGCAGAGGTGAGAGGAGCTGCTGGGGAGGGAGACACACCCTTCCAGATCATGCCCTCAGGGGCTCTACCTCCCAATAGCACATTTAGCTACTGAATTCATCAATAGATTAATCCACAGTGAGACCCACCATGATCCAATCCCCTTCCACATACAGGAGAATTTGAGTAGCATTTTATATCTAAACTATGACAAAAGTTAGAAAAAAAAAGTAGACAATGACCTCCCATGGAGGATCTGGAAAATGACAAAGTCAACTCAAGATGAACAAAGTGTTCAAATCACAGTCTCCTGTGTCTCTCTTAAAATTCTTTCTCTTCTATCACCTCTTGGAGAGACAATCCTAATATATTTGATTTATGTCATTTTTTTCCTCTGATACTCTCTGGTGTTTGCAGGTATCATCTTAGAACTCTAAAAGACCAAGGAAGCTGTCTAAGCTTGACCTGAGATAGGTTCTTATGCAGGGCAACACCATCAAGCTTCCATTTAAGAGGGTGCTCAGGTAACCAACCTTACTTTTACATTTCCAGAAATAATCCTTTTTTTTAGTTCTGAGGCATAGTCTTTTAAAAATCTACTAAAGGTCCTTATAAATGCTGTACCTAGTAATTATGGTCCTTCGATTCTCTGCAAGTCTTACACAAGTATCTGAGAAAGCATAATTTTGCCACAAAGAGATACTCTACAAACACCCAGAACAACTACTTGCTTTGTGACTTAGTCAAGGAAAATACTGTTGCCAATCTCTAATGTTTTGTTCATTTAAATTCAAACGTTTGAATATAAAGGATCTCAGAGAACTAAAGTCTAGATAGGGGTCAGCAAAACAAGGGCTTTTATTTATTTTTGTTTGTTTGTTTTTGTTTTTCTTCCAGTACCAGGAATTGAACTCAGGACCTTGCACTTGCCAGGCAGGCGCTGTGCCGCTGAGCTAAATCCCCAGCCCCAACAAGGCCTTCTAATTACCCTCATTGAGGAGCCACCCAAGTTTACATTCAGAAGATATAGCTTCATTTTTATATTTCCAGAAATAAATTATTTCTATGCATAATTTCATTGAATGCTTTTAATGAACCTTGTAAATTACCATTCTTTCTAGGGAAGGCTTGAATCAGATTACGAGAGAGAGGTGCAGTTGAGATTAGCCTCCGCCAGGACACTAGGTACTTCCTATCCTCAAACAGCAGAAGTTACAAAGAGCTATGAACAGATGCTGTGTGCACTGCCTGGGCTGTGGTACTCACTTAACATGAGGCAGGCACATAAAAGACCTGACAGCAATGAAGTCACCACCTCATACTTCCTCCTACAGCGCCCCTGATAGGGGCAACCAAGGATACTTGCCTTTACAGACCTTCCCATTTTGCTTCTTACTGACCACCTGAAGTGTTGGGAAAATTTCCCCTCCAGTCCCTCTCTATTGGGTACTGTGCCTTCTGGATAAGTCTATCTTTTTCTTACATGAAATTGTCTAAGTATTTAGAACAGCACTAATAGAATATTCCATAATGATGGAAATGTACTGTATCTGTGTCCTGTCCAATATGATAACTACTAAACACATGTGGTGATAGAGCCCTGGAAGTGTGCTGATGCAACTGGAAAACCAATTTTAAAAAATTTTAAATTATAATTAATTTAAATTTACATAGCCACATGTGGTTTATGGCTTATTGAACACTTTAGATTTACAGAAATTTCTCATGACCTCTTTGCCAAAAATCTTTTCTTTCCCTATAAACAGCCTTTGTTTCTCACAAATTGGCTTCCAGAACCTTCTTCACGAGGAGAACTCTACGGATATGTCTCTATTTGTCATACTCCTACATTGTACTGAAACAGAGAGCCACTGGGGCTGGGGTTCAATAGGCAGCATGCACACGTGCACATACACACCCGCACAGCTTCTGGTGGGGTCTACCCCAAAGGACCATGACTTCTGATATGCTCAAGTGTTTTATAATCTTCTCCTTAGACCTAGCCAAGAAGTGTTTGGTATATACTAGGTGCTCAAGATATATCTGAAGGTTAAATATATCTGGATAGCTTGGTGTATTTTGGTGTTTTTTCCCAATTCTCTGGCCTTCTTAGATCTTATACTTATTTTTTCTTCTATTTAAATTTTTTGTTAGCTTTGAAGATCTGTGCTTCTTTAAAACATCAGGTATTCTTACATTAAAATAGTATACAAACACATATACAAATATTTTAAGGATAATGAGAATTATCTGATTTCTCTCTAGAAGCAGGTAACAAAAAGTAACATTAAAAGAAAGTCAGTGTTCTCTGCAAAAGAAGAAAACCAGGTGAACATCTCCTTTCAGAGCTCACAGTGACAGTAATTAGAGTTATTGCCCATGCTTGACATGGCAGGAGCATTTTCTGTCACTTAGCTCAAGAAATCAATTCAGAGGGGAAGCAGATATTCTAAGTTCTGAAATGTCCTATATATCATATCAAATATCAGCAAATTATAATAACAAACTGTTGAATGGGTTTACATTTTTTAACAAAATAGATCTGTTTATGCTGAACTTGAAGAAGTTTAATCAGTCAAAGATCCTATTTTACCCCCCCGTCAGCAGATTCCTTAACATCTGAGCTTTAAGTTTCTCTTCTCTTTACTCCAGATTCTTATGATCTATAAATAGTTCCTGGAAAGCACTAAGAAAAAGCTATTTTAAAGAATTTTAGTAAATATGCTTACTCACACAGTGAATAATCAGCACTAGTAGATTTGAGAATCACTGAATATGTTATGTTTATAAATCTGGTTTCTTAAACCAGGGCACAATCAGAAAATTATTTTCCTGGACCGAAAGAATTCATTACAAAGCTACTGCTCTAGACAAAATGTAATCCCCGCATTCATACAGTACTGAAATTTTAATTCCTAATATGACGACATTCGTAGGTGGGGTTTGGTGAGTGATCAGGCCATGAGAATGTGGTTCTCGTGAATGCGATTGATACCCTTAGAGCCTGGAAAGTTTCCTTGCCCTCCCTGCATGAAGAATACAGAGAAAAAATGACTATGAACAAGGAAATGGCCTTTACCAGACACCAGATCTGCTGGCACCATGATCTCGAACTTTCCAGTCCCCACAACTTTGAGCAATTAATTTCTGTCATTTAAAAGCTACCCAGTCTATGGTACCTTGTAGAGCAGCCCAAATTAAGACAGCTACCTTGTACAGCCAACAGTGAGTTATCCAGTGCCCTGGGTGAGCTTCTATAGGGGTCCAGGCTTCCTGAAGACAGAAGAGGGAAACTAAACAGATGATCAACAGGAACCTAAAAGCCCATACCCACAGAATGTCTTAATGAGGATTCTTTTAGCAAACTATGTATACAATTCCTTTTTGTGTGGGCTCACTAAAAATAAATGACTATATGTTTGCATGGAGACACAAACAAGCTCAGGCCTCTTTGATTTCTCAAAGCCTCTTAGTTATCTGGAAAAATCTTTGAGCGCAGAGTTCAGCTTCTCTTGCTGTAAGACCTAGAATTAATATTAACACATTCAATAAAGGCACAAAGGCCGTTAAATATATTCACATGTACCAGAACTCCATGAGGTATAATTAAATTCTTTTGATATAATTAAATTTTAACCGGAACACTAAAACATGTGAATTCAAGGAATGCTTTTTAACACTTACCTTTCAAGGAAATCTTTTATCTAAAGTACAATTACCTCTGACTTAGGGTCTTTGCCAGCATCTACTGCTAACTGCATGAATGTCTTCCAGGCAATCCTGGAGGATGGTATACAGGACCCTGGAATGGAGGGAGGCAGGCAGAAGAAGAACTGGACCCCCTGTTAGATGATGTCAGGGCCCAGAAAGTGGTAATGCAATTTAGACCATAAAAACAAAGCCACTATGTGCAGGTGAAAATAAGAGGAAGTAATAGTGAGGGAAAATGTTGGTGATCTTAATTAGTGGTTTTCATAGCCTCTTTGTTTGGAGATGGGGATGGGATTGAGAAGATGACAACTGGATAGAGCCTCATGCTCCCAATTGGATTCTGGCTTCAACAGGAGCAGCTCCTTGTAAAAATCTGACTTTGATATAGGCTTTTGTTTAATAAGATAAAGAAATTCTGAAAGCCACTGAGTTAAATAACAATTTCTCCACAAAATTTCCAGGCATCAAAGCAAGTTTCATTACAATGAAGAAGGTAGGTTTGTACTTGGAGACTTAAGTAATAGAAATGGCAAGTGCTTTCCTACCACTACTTGCACCGAAACCTAATTTATTCTTAAGAGATTGCATAGAAGTTGTATAATATTACTGAAAGAAGACAAGAACTCTGCCAAGCAGTTACTTTAAGTCTCAAACATATGTGGATGCTCTTTGGCAGAGTCTATGTGGAGTCAAAATTCTCACCTGTTTTTTCTCCCTCTCAATTTACTATGGAACAAAATGATTCTCCTTCCTCGTCCTTCTATTCCAGCTACCTCTTCCCCCTAAGCACTGACCAAATAACAGCTCTTGACTACAGTCCTGCTAAGCTAATACTATCCCTACCACAGAGGTATCAGAGACAGGGAATACATGGAAGAGAAAGATAAAGTAGCTGCTCTAGAGGAACTGGGGTCTCACTGGAGACACAGGTATATTACCTTTTATTCTGAGAGACAAAAGCAAATATAAAAATTTGGAAGTGCTCACTGGTGCACAGATCAACAAGGTGAAGTGAGGGCAGTGAAGTGCAAATCAAGAATCCTCAGGAAGGAAAAGCTTTTCCCATTACCCCTGCCTTAAGTCCACTACCCCACATCATTTCTTATCCAGACAATTCCAATTGCCTCTACTTGTGTTTCCCTGCCCTCAAGCATGCTTCATCTGCTCTAGTCCCTTCACCACAATACCTGCTTAAAGTCTTTCAAGGGCTCCCAGCCAACTGCAGAAGCCAGCACTGGTTAGGATGACTTACAGTGTTCTTCATGTTCTAATTCCTGCCCGGCTCCCTAGCTTAGTTTCCTCTGGACGTTAGAACACAGTGAAGTTCTTGGAGGCCCCTCTGCAAAGGCTCCATGCTCTCCAACATATCTCGGCCTTTTCACAGTGTTTCTTTTTCCAGAACTTCTTAACCTCCATCTGGCTAACTCCCTCTCATTCTTGGTAACTAGGCTCCCCTAACAAGTTTACCTGGGGAGACCCTAGGTTGTGGGGGTGTCCCTGGAGCCCCCTGTGCTTCACTCTGACTGTGTAGTTATCATTTTGCTTGCATGTGTTGTGGTATTTTTATATGTATAACTCTCCGAGTTCAGTTTGTAAATTCATTAAGGGTAGAAAGTTCTTCACTTTTGTGTCACCAAAGGTTAGTACAGTTCTTGGCCCATAATAGAGACGCTATGAACCCCCTGAGGTCAGGAAAATATTGACCTAGGGCCCATGACAAAGAAGTAGGAAAAACAAATCATAAAAGCAAAGAGGAAATATCTTGAATCTAATTCTATCACTTCTGCCTGGAGAACCACCATCAGTGCTGTGAAACTCAAGATTCTCCTCTGACAATGATTAAGAGGCCACACTGTGCAGTAGGAAGCAAAGGGCCTTTGGAATCAGCCACACTGAGAGTTGGATTCTTGAGCATTTACCGTAGTGTTTTGGAGCAAGTCTTGGCACTTAGTACCTTGATATCTCAGTTTCCACATGTGACAGGGAGATAATAATAGTACCCATGTGATACACTGACTGAGATGATTAACTGTACTACCTGGGAAGCATTTAGAAAAGTGTCTGCCACATATAACAGGCAATAAAAGTCAGAAAGTTGTTGTTACTACTTTGCAAAATTACTTTTTAAATTGCCAAATAAATGTCTATTTGCTTAAAAATGTAAAGCCTTTTCAAGATTAAGGTAAGCAAAATCCTCTGCTGATAATAGGACAAAATAACTTCACATCAAATTTGATACCACATTTAATGTGATCATTCTATTCAATTTTATTTAGAAATATCCTGTATATTTTTAAAAATTCAGGAGAGAGACTGTTAAATGGAAGGAATCCCTTTAGCACATTTGGGGTGGATTCTGCCTACAGAGCCACAACTGCACAGCTGCCCGTATGGGAATAGCCCCAGGGCCGCGAGCAAGCTAGCCATGCTGGCTAAGTGGTGGGTGTATTTTCTGAAAGCTTTCTCCAGGAAATAACTGGTTGCATATTTACTTTTCTATGACAACGTGGATCAAAGAATAGATGTCTGTCAGCCATAGCATTAACTAAAACGGGCATTTCTTTTTTAGTAAAGGCAATGTATACAGTTTTTTCAGACAATGGCTTTGGAGCTCTTTGTTGCTTTCATTTTAAAAAGCATCCAGATTTGAAAATCAAACAACCCAAAGCAACAACCATTTTCCTGCATACTTTCAGTCTTGGAAGGAACTAAGTGAATGGCCAGGAAAAGAAAATATACCATGAGGGGAAAGGAGGAGGAAAACAAGCCACAAAAGCAGACGGAGGATGCAGCTTCACACAATTACTTGTGTTCACACCTAAGGGCAGGAAGAAGGTGGTGGGTGTGAATGGCCCTCTGTGAACAGTGTTGAGGCTCTGCTCTGTGTCCCATGAGACACAGGGAAGGGCAGTATGGAAATGATCACATCATACCAAGTGGGCCTCAAGTGAGGCATGTGGGAGGACTTGTTTACAGTGTTTGCAAAGAGGTTTTCAAAAGCAAGTTTGCAGTCTTCTCTAGCAATGTTGAAGAGAAAGCTAAATTCATTTTCAGGGGATTGTGGGAAAGCAAGGAGATGGCTGTACCAATAGTTTTCTGTGCAAGTGTCATTTCAGACTTCCAAGGTCCCTCAGTTTTCCTAAATTACCACTGCCTTTCTGCCACTGGTAGGTGTGAATAAGGTTAAATTTCACGGCAAAGTGCGTAAGTTATGATGTGGGTGTACTTCACTCAACCTTATTCATGCCAGAGTTTACCACTTACCAGTCAAATTATGTAACTATAGGATGACCAAAAATTGCGTATTTTTCATTAATTTTTACAAAATAACAGGAAATATAAACATGACAATTTAATCAAATTTATTCAATGCTTTTTCTGTGTATGGTTCATCTTAAAACATTCAGTACACAACACAATGCTGCAGTCTGGACAGTACCATCTAGTCTCTTTGCGAATTCTTTCTGCATCACTGCCTTTCTCTGAATAACACACTTTACACTGTCGTGTAGGCCTTCCTTTTTCTCTGTGGGTGGTATAATTTCTATAAAATGTCTCCCCACTAAACATAATGGTGGACACATCAATGACGGATATCCTGGTTGGTGTTTTTCTATCCTTTATTTTTCAATTATTTGGTCTATTAGACTTAATCTAAATTGTAAATTACTTTTTCAACCCCCTCATTTGAATAAATAACAAACCAGTTCCATATCATTTGGCCCAGAGGTACATAAATATTTTCCCTTTGCTTTCTGATTACAGGATACCTTGTTAGATGTTGGTCAACTCTGTGAACACCAACCACAGACTTACTACAATCACTGACCACTATTGGAATTATTTTAGTTTCATTTCTTCTTTTAAGTTCTATCATTTCTGTATTAGGAACAGCTGACAATAAGCTTTTTGTCTCCATTACATAACACAGACTTTTCCCCTCTGATCTGCTAGCATTTCTCTCTTTTCCAGTTTTTTCTCTGCAGATCTTTTGGCACTTCCTTCCTATTCAGTCTTAGCGTCCCAAACGTGGCCATTCTGTGTTGTAAAAGAGTATCACTGAGTTCTAGAGAAGTATAAAAATTATATCTAATGTACTTACAATAAAGGTTTTTATTTCTAGCACAAAGTTATTTTTCACAAATAAGAAACATGAATTATTACGAGAAAATAACTAGAACTTATTACTAGATTTCACTAGAAACAAACATCAAAGGTAAATACACTGTTCTAAATAAAAAAGATGTAAAACTAGTCGCTATAAAACAAACAAACAGATATACAAGCTGACTTGCTGAAATGACACCTGCCTAAGCTGTGGGGATAGTCAAGAAGTGAACAAATGCACTGGTTAAGATAACAAACTCAAACAGTCACAAGCTCACCAGAACTGTTAGGAGCTATAATGTCATGGCTCACCCTGCTGGTAAGCATGCTTAGGGATCTCAGACTATGGACTTGCACCCTTAGCTGGCGTGCTGCCTTTCTCTCCATACATAAATGCCAGACCAGCTACCTCACACATGTAGGCCAGACCAGGCAAAACTGAGTGTTAACATCTATGAAAGTCTGTCCCTGCTACCTAAAAACATCTCCAAATCTATACCCAGAAAATGGTCAGGCAGCAATGGACAAAACATGGGGCTGTTTCTTGTTAAATATCAATTAAAGACTTAAAGAATAACTGCCTTATGCCTCACTCTCTTCCAAATGCTCATCTCAACTACTCACATGCTTTGTCATTTATACTTGTTTTCTTCTAAAGAGAATCATGATGGTTCAATGTCATATTAATACTGTAAGAGATCAGCCTTCAAAGCCCCTTAGAAGACTCACTAGAGCATAATCTCTCAGTTCCTTCCAAGCGTCGGTAATCCTTTGCACAGAGAACCATCAAGAAATGGGAAATTTACTCTCTTTACAGTAAAGGCTGAATTTCAGGAAATAATAATTCCAGGAAAAAATAAATTATAAGACTGTTACTTTTATTCCTATATGTGGAGATTAAATGTAGATATCACCCTCTCCATGCTGGGGATAGAACCTAGGGCCTCATACACAATACCACTGAGCTACGCCCTCAATGTGTTAAATGTAATTTTTTTTCTTTTTTACAGTTCTGGGGATTGAACCCAGGGCCTTTTCACTCAGCTACATCCTAGTTTGTTTTTATTTTTTGCGATGGGTCTTGCTAAGTCACCCAGGCTGCGCACTTTGTGATCCTCCTGTCTCAGCCTTCCAGATTGCTGGGGTTACAGACTAATACCACCATACCAGCTTAAATGTAGATGTTTTTAATCTACTGCTCACTTTTAATCTACTGATGTTTTTAATCTTGAGCTCACTTTGTAGCCCAGGCTGGTCTCGATTTTAATCTTACTGCTTAAGATTCTTACATGTCTCTCTCAGCTAGCCACTATGACAACTTTACAGGAGTTGGAATATAAGAAAAAATAATAGGGCCATGAGAACCCAGAGCCTTGCATCTATGTTGGAATGATAACTGTTAACATGGTGAATCTCAAGGCTTACACAATCTCTTATTTTGATATAGGGAAAACTGTCCACTAAAATGTTTCCCTCTGTCGAATCTGTCTTTTTTTTCCCTAAGGGTCATTGAACCTCAAAGTTCGAGTATCCCTGGTGGAATCTAACCACCCTGGGGATGTGGAGGAGTGAGGCACAGGGACTTAGTGCTGTTTTCAAATCCCACACATGCTCTGAAGGGAATTGAGAAACACACACTTGGTGACAGAGTGTGAGAGAATTGTAAAAACTTCTCAGGGGTAGGTTTTAAGTTTAACTTCACATTAGCTCCTTCTTTAACCAAGTTTTTTTTTTTTTTTTTTTCCAGAAGAATACCCACCAAATGCTCTGATTTCACTTACTGCAAGTTCTGGCTATAAACACTGACCCAACCTGCACCCACTCAGTAAATCTGATGTATCTGTAAATGTACCTTTGTTCCCAACTGCTTTGGATTTCTCATTTGCTACATTAGCCAAAAATAATACCAGGAAACAAGAGCACATTGTTTTCTTCCCCTCCCATGACCACGGAAGCTCACCTATACATCACATAGGGTCTTAACTATCTCCATAAGATGCTAAAGTAGTCCTTGGAAATGACAATACTCTGTAGCACTCCACCTTAATAAAACTCAAGACTTTGGCCTTTCTGAGATTTGGAATCCAAACACTGGAAAATAACAACTTGGGGAAGAAAAGAGAGAAGCAGGTCCTGGGGAACCAGGAAGGAGCTGACAGGAAAATTTAAACCTACAGAGAAAGGAGTCAGGGGTCAGAACACAATGCAGAAAAGAGAACGGAAAATCTGTACTTTTCTCCCAGCTCCCAGCTTGTGGCTTGTGGGAAAGGGAGACCAAATCTACAGAGACAAAGTGAAAGCTGGGGACTCCAAAGAGCTTCAGGGAGAAGCACAGTGGTGGAATGAACCTGCAGGTGCTACGAACTGCAGGGAGAGGACCGGATTCTGCTCCACATGAGCCTTTCCACAGGCAAAAGCTGGTGAGTGACTCCAGCCGAACAGCCCACCATATTCCCTGGAAAGAATGCTTGACCAGATGTCATGCTGGGAAGGGTAGTTTGCTTAAACCAGGGACTCAAAGCAGCCACTGGAAAGCCTAAATTCAGGGTTCCCAGTGTTATGTTCCCCTAGTGACTGTGTGAGGGACAGCAGAGGAGACAGTCATGGTCAGGCAGTCACAGTCAAGCTGGAGAGAGACCTCCTGACAGGTTTGAGCTAAAAGACACAGGTCCCACTCCACGGCCAGAGGCCAGGAGCAGCCTGAATTGCTCTGGATTTGAAAGTCAGTATTGGTGCCTTACCCAGCTCTTACTGCCTGCTGGTGCCTGTATCCAGCAGGGATTTGGGCTCTGACTGCCTCCTATCTACCAGTGAGAGCAGTGACACACCTTTAATGGAACACTATACTAAAACTGTACATCCCAGAAGAAGACCACCTTTTTTTTTTTTTTTT
>NW_004955489.1:1388158-1393983 GCF_000276665.1 Chinchilla lanigera | reverse complement strand
CTTTTCTTTTCTTTCTTTCTTAATTCTTCTCTCTTTTAATTTTTCTCTCTTATTGTTACTCCCTAGATGATTTCTCTTTCCCCCCTTTTTCCTTTTTTTTTGGAGGGGGGCCCTGGGAATCAAATTCAGGACTGTGTGCTTGCCAGGCAGGTGCTGCCCCACTAAGCTGTATCCCCAGCTCTCCCTTTTTCCTTAGATCTTTCACTTCTTGTCAGTATTTTCTGTTGCCCTTACCTGATTTTATGAACACCCTTCTATTTATTCCCCAATAAGACCCTCTGTGCCACTTCTCCCTCCTGCTTCTAATATAATTTTTCTTCTTGATCCCCTTGTCCCCAAGACCTGTATCTTTAATAGTATAAGCAGAGAGCTCTATTATCTTTTGATAGTTAACTCTGTGAAATGATTGCTGGATTCTTTTCCAACATTAGTGGAGATACAGTTGTCCAATTCAGTATATGTTTATTTAGTATGCATATATTTAATAGCTACAAGTCAATACCTGGGTTGTCTTAATATGCACACAGTAATTGTGGGTTTCTTCTCTAAGGTTCAGAGTGGTACATACTGGTTCTTATTGTATGTTAATATCCAATTTGTCTTCCACAATACTTGTAGCTGATCTGCTTGATAGTACCAGGGATGCACACTTGTCGCTATTTCTCTGTAAGCCAACACTCAGATTACCTTTGTCACATTAACATTACTAAGTACACTCCCAGAGAACTCCCTTGTTGGGCAATTATGCCACATCCACCCATCCCAAATTAACCAAAGTGGTCATTCCTTGGGGCTAAGGCAAAGGGCTATAGTTAGCCATGCCAAAAATACATCAGTGAAAAACGACTAGAGATATCTGTATTAGCAACAAAGGGTTTACACCATAAGCATCCACAAGCCTCAGCACAAAACAAAATAAGAATACAAACATGAGAACACAAGGCAACAAAATGCCTCCCCAGACTCCCAAATCCACCAAAGTCAACCTAGGGGCAAGGAAAGGGAGAATATCATAAATCACACACTAGAATTACTCAAAAGGATAACAGAGGAGGTTACAAAACAGATCAAAGAGATACTCACTGCAAACATAGAAAATAAAACAAAAAAGATAATGGAAATAGTTACCAAAATGACCCAGAAGCTTTCAGTAGACATTAATAAAAAGCTAGATGAGTTCAACAAAATGATACAAAATATGAATGACCAACATAACAAAGAATTAAAATCCAGGAAAAGTATGCAATCAGAAATCTAGGAGATTAAAACTTACATTGAGGGGCTGGGGATTTAGCTCAGCGGCAAAGCGCCTGCCTGGCAAGCGCAAGGTCGTGAGTTCGGTTCCCAGTACCGGAGAAAAACCAAAAACCAAAAACCAAAAAACAAACAAACAAACAAAAAAAACTTACATTGAAAGTATGGGCAGCAGAAATGACCAATGTGAGGACAGAATTTAGAACTGGAAGACAATAATGTCTTCAAAGATCAATTACTCACTGACTCTTTAAAAGCAACAGCAGAACATAGAAAATGGATCCAACAGCTGCTATAAGACACAAAGACTAAGAGTAATTGGAATAAGTGAAAAATTGGAAGAAAACACAAATAGAATAAAAACCTTGTTCACAGAAAAATAGTAGCAGAAAACTTCCCAAATACATGGAATGAAGTACAAGAACAGATAAGGAATTTCATATCCCAAATAACTATGAAGCAAAAGGAAGCCCTCTGTGCGACATTATACTCAAAGTTCCAGAAGTCCATCACAGGGTCACAATCTTTTTTGTTGTTGTTGTTGTTGTGTTTTTTTGGTACCGGGAATTGAACTCACGACCTTGTGCTTTCCAGGCAGGCGCTGTGCCACTGAGCTAAATCCCCAGCCCCCCAGAGTCACAATCTCAATAGCTGTTAGAGAAAGGCAATAGATTGCACATAAAGGTAAACCCATTAGAATCACAGCAGACTTCTCTTCACAAACCATAAAGGCGAGGAAGGCTTGGAATGAGTGTTTCAAACCTAAAAGAGTAACTTTCAACCCCAACTTATGTATGCTACAAAACTTTCCTTCAAAATTGATGGAGAAATAAAGTATACCTATGACAAGGAGTATGGAAATTCATGACCACCAAACCAACACTAAAGTAAACTCAAGGAAATCCTACAAACCACAAAGCCAACAAGCCAAAAAGAATGAATACACATGGCAAGATGAACAACTAAGCAAAAGAGAAAAAAGGAGGAAATCAGCAACAGAAAATTAACACAATGACAGGAATAAGTCAGTACCTCTTACTAACAACTCTCAACGTGAATGGCCTCAATTCCCTCAATCAAAATACACAGGTTGGTAGAATGGATCAAGAAGAAAAATCCAACAATATTCAGTATACAAGAAATACATTTAATTCAGAAAGAAACTCACAGATTAAAAATCAAAGGACAGAAAACAATATTCCATGCAGTAAGAACCCAGAAAAAAAGCAAGAATAGCTATCTTAACTTCAGACAAAGTAGATTTCAAGCCAATATTGATCAGAAGACAAAAAGGTAACTACATATTGGTTAAGGGAACAATTCAACATGAAGAATTATATAGTTGTATATACTCAATTACAAATATATATTCACCAAATACTGATGCATCCAGTTTCATAAAACAAATATTAATGGACATGAAAAATCAGATAAACACCAATGAAACTGTAATGGGGGACCTCAATATCCCCCTGTCACAAATGGACAGAACAACTAGGCAAAATATCAGCAAGAAAGATCAAAGTTGAACCAAACCTTCAAACAAGTGAATTTAACAGGTATCTACAGAGTGTTCCATCCAAAGACAAAATACACTTCTTCTCATCTGCACATGGGATGTTCTCCAAAGTAGTCCACATGCTAGCCCATAAAGCATGCTCAAGTAAATGCAAAAGAATTGAAATTATCCCATGCATATTACCAAATCATATGGGCTGGGGATATAGCTCAGTGGCACAGTGCCTGCCTGAAAAGTGCAAGGTCTTGAGTTCAATTCCTAGTATTAAAAGAAGAAAAAGATCATATTATAATGTAATGAAACTAAAAATCAAAAACATGAAAATGAAACAATTCCCTCTTGAATAATCAATGAGCCACAGAGGAAATTAGACAGTTCCTATGATCAAATGATAATGCCAGCTTGACATCCCAGAATAGATGGGACACAAACAAAGCATCCCTAAAAGGGAACTTTATAGTGGTGAATTCCCACCTCAGTAAAGCAGAGTGAGCTCCAATAAATAACCTAATGAGGTACCTCAAGGCCCTATAAAAATGAGAACAGTCCATAGCCAGAGCTACTACAAGGAAGAAAAGTCAGGGAAGAAATTAATAAAATTGAGACTAGAAAGAAAAATACAAAGAATCAATAAATCCAAAATAGACAAATTCTTTTCTAATCTTACCAAAATGAGAGAGAGAAAAGACCCAAATCCATCCAATTAGAAATTAAAAAGGTGAAATCACAATGGATTCTACAATAATGTGGAAGATCATCGGTAACTACTTTAGGAAACTGTATTCTAATAAAATGGAAAATTCAAAAGAAATGGGGAGATTCCTACATACATATGAACTACCAAAGCTGAACCAAGAAGACATAAAAATCCTGAGTAATTTAACATCAGACAATGAAATTGAAAAAAGAATTTTAAAAACCTGCCAACTAAGAGAAGTCCAGGTCCTGACAGATTCACTGCCAAATTCTACAAGAACTTGAGAGAAGCTCTAATTCCAACTCCTCAAAATCTTTAATGAAATAGAAAAGGAAGCAGTAATCCCAAAGTTGTTCCTGGAAGCAAGCACTATCGTGATCCCAAAACCAGAGAAGAAGGACCTAACCAAGAAAAGAGAATTACAAGCCTATCTTTTTAAATGAATGTATAGATGTAAAAACCTCAATAAGATACTGTGAAGCAGAATGCAACAAATCATAAAAAATATAATATATCATGACCAAGTAGGATTTATTCCAAGGATACAGGGATAGTTCAACATACACAAATCAATAAATGTAATCATGCCATATAAATAGAAGGACAAAAATCACATGATCATCACAATAGGTACAGGAAAAGCATTTCAGAAAATCCAACAACCATTCATGATAAAAACCCTAAAGAAAATATGAATACAAGGACTTTATCTCAATCCGATAAAAGCCATCTATGACAGACCAATAGCCAATATCACATGAAATGGAAAAAGGCTAAAAGCTTTCCCTAGAAAATCAGAATAAGCCCAGGATGTCCACTATCACCATTCCTGCTCTATAGAGTTCTCAAAACATTCTCCAGAGCAATTAAGCAAGAGAAATATAAGAGATATGGCTAGGAAAGGAAGAAGTTAAATTACAATTATTTGAAGATTACATAATATGCTACATAGAAAACCCCCAAAATTCCACCAAAAGATTTATAGAATTAATAACCAAATTCAGTGCTATACTAGGATACAAAGTTGGCACTCAAAAATCAAGTGTTCCCATATACCAATAATGAACTGAGAGAGACATTAGAAAAACAATACTTCCCACAATAGCATCAAGAAAAATGAAATATTTAGAAATTAACCAAGGAAGTGAAAGATCTCTACAAAAAAGCTATAGTAGTCTGAAAAGGAGATCAAAGAAGATATCAGAAAATGGAAAGATATTTCCGGTTCCTGGATAGGCAGAATCAATATAGTGAAAATAGCTATACTTACAAAACTATTATACAGATTTAACACAAATCCAGTCAAAATACTGATAGCATTCCTCATAGAATTGGAAGAAACAATCCTAAAATTCACATGGAACCAAAAGAGACTTAGAATAACAAGAACTATTATGGGCAACAAGGCCAAGGCAGGGTGTCTCACAATCTTGGACTTTAAATTATACTACAAAGCTACAGTGATAAAACAGTATAGTTTTGGCAAAAATAAAACAGACTTGCTGGGTGTGGTGGCACACACTTGCAATCCCAGCACCTGGGAAGCTGAGGCAGGAGGATTGCCTATGAATTTGAGGACAGCCTGGGCTACATAAGCAAGTTCAAAGCCAGCCTACATTACATAACAAGAGCCTGTCTCACAACAAAACAAACCCAAAAAACAGACTCAGGAGTCAATGGAACAGAATAGGAGTTGGAGAAACAACTCTAGGCACACTCAGCTACTTTATCTTTGAAAAAGGGGTCAAACATCTTCGATGGAGGAAACATAGCCCCTTTAACAACTGCAGAAGCTTGGCTTTCCACATGCTGAAGATTGAACCTAGACTCATATCTCTTACCATGCACTAAACTAAAATAAAAATGGATCAAATATGTAAATATTAAAACAGAAACAATTTGCTGGAAGACAAAATAGGAAAAATTGTTAAAGACACAGGCATAGGTAAAGACTCTGAACAGAACCATGGTTGCACAAGAAATGATACCAAGAATCAACAAATAGGATCACATCAAATTAAAAGGCTTCTTTCTGCACAGCAAAGGTGTGTTGGTTTGGGGCCTATGTGCAAGGTGAACAATACAATACAGGACACATATTTATAAGATTATTTATAATAGTCACCCAAAGAATGATATACAGGAGAGTGCAGGAAATCTGTCTATACACTAAGACCAAGGAATTGAGCCGACAGCCTAGATCCCACGGAAATGTCCTGCATGGTCCAGCTGAAGACCTAGAGCTCATGACAATGCCTCCCATGAGTCCAACTGGAGGCCTAGAGCCCATAACAATATCTCATGTAGGCCTGTTGTACGGATCCGTGCTGGGAAGGCCCAAAGGTCAGTGGTGGA
>NW_004955489.1:1374562-1387803 GCF_000276665.1 Chinchilla lanigera | reverse complement strand
CAGCATGACGAGCTCCTCCAAACAACCAACAGCTCCTTACAGATTCTACCAGCTCCCAATAGCCTCCCTTCTTCTTCTCCAGGTCTGCCTCTTATGCTGCTGGCAGAAGTTCCCAGGTGGGCCGCCCACACCCAGAACCACACTTACTCAGTTCAGCTGGGGATTATAAATTGACCACCAGTTGTCAATCCACCACAAAAGGAAACCACTAACAGTGAAAAACAACCCACAGAAATGGAAAAGACTTTTTGCCAGCTACTGACTGGACAAAAGACTAATGATATAACATATAATTTATAAAAAACTCAAAAAATTTAGATGCTCCAAATTTAAAGCCCCAGTCAAAAATGGGTATCTGAAATAGACAGTTCTCTGATGAAAAAGTACAAATGGTCAATAAATACATGAAAAAATGTTCAACATCACTGGCAATTTGAGATATGCAAATTAAAACAACACCGATATTCCATTTCAATCCAGAAAGAATGGCTAGCATCAAGAAATCAACCAATAAGAGGCTGAGGAGGCTGAGGGTGGGCAGGAACTCTTCTTCATCGTTGGTGAGAGTGTGAACTGGTACAACCACCATGGAAATTTATATGGAGATTCCTCAAAAGGCTAAAAGTAGAAATTCCAGTGAACCTAGCTATTCCCCTGCTTGGTATCATTCCAAAAGAGTTAAAGACATCATATTACAATGGTCCATGCACACCCATGTTTATAGCAGCCCCAGCAGCCTATAGGTCCATCAACAGATGAATGGATAAAAAAAGTATGCTATTTATACAAAAAGTGGTGCCATAAAAAAGTATAAGCTCAAATCACTTGTAGGAAAATGGATGCATCTTGAGATTATAATGTTAAGTGAAGTACATCAGACACACAAGCTTAAATAACACATGGTTTCTCTTATATGAGAAGCCTTATCTATAAACAAAGTGCAAAATAAAAGGCAGACAATAGGAAAAAAGAGACAGAAAAAAAGTTATTGTAATCCAGCGTGGCCAATGTATCTAAAAGTGTACCCTGATTTAGTGTAACTGTCTTATGTGTTTTACATGTTTTTGGTCTGTTAGTCTAGCTGTTAATTTATATTTACAAAAATTAAATTGAAAAAGACTTATAAATTAAATGAATCTGATACTGGCAATTTTTTTCTTTAAAAAGGGGGGTGGGCGGGAAGGGGAAAAAGAATTGAGATGTTTTACTTATAATGTACTGATTCCCCCAATGAATGCCATCATGATATACTGTGACAATATTCTGATGACAATTTTAAAACACTGTGTTGAGGCAAGGAATAGTGTTAAAAGTTCAATGAGTATGTAACAATGAGTATGTAGTTAGTATGTAGTTAGTTCAATGAGTATGTAACAAGATCAATGAGTATGTAACTTCATAACCAACTTTGGTTATGACAGGCTAGTGGATAACAGTTGAATTTTTGGTAAAATTTCTCAAATTAGACTATAACATTGAAAAAATAAAAATAATAAGAAAAAGTATAACACTGAGAAAAATAAAAGTCAGTATTTAATAATGGTGACATTGCACTTAATAAAAATGATTCCTAACAAAACTCAAAATATAAAAATACTATGCATCCTGCAAAAACTAGGTCTAGAGGTCCCATGCAACCCAGCTATCCCCCTGCTGGGTATTTCCCCAGAAGATCTAAAAACATCATATCACAGTGATATATGTGCAGCTATGTTCATAGCAGCACAATTTGTAATTGCTAAAATGTGGAAGCAACCCAAATGTCCATCCACCGAGGATTGGATAAGAAAATTGTGGTACTTTTATATAATGGAATATTACTCAGCTGTAAAGAAAGATAAACTCGAGGCTTTTATATTTAAATGGTCACAACTAGAGACCATACTCATAAGTGAAATAAATCAAACATACATGTGCAAGCACCGCATTGTTTCACTAGTGTAAAACTTGAAAGAGTTAATTTAAACTCGGAGGTATGATAGACACTGTGAAATGATAGGAAACCGCTCAAGAGTAAAGGGTAACTGGGATGTGGGAAAAGAGAAGGGAAAGAAGGAGAAATTTTGTATGTATGTATATACAGGATAGTTAACATGGTTGTTCTACTGTCTTGTATTTCTATGCTGAAAGAAACTGTCAATGAGTCTGGTTGATCAGCATTGCATTTCTATATCTGTTTTCATGAGAAGCCACTTTGAGGATATCAATATGTAATACAACAACCATTGCTAATTCCCTACCACTTTGTTTGTAACTCCATATTGTCTGTACTGTTGTTTTGCTATGTTGTAAAATGTTGTCTGTCTGTTAATGTTTTCCTCCTTTTATTTTTAAAATTAAAAAAAAAATACTATGCACAAAAAACCCAAAGCCATCATTTGGAGACATGAGAAGGTGTTTTCTGGTTGGGCTGGTAAACAGGGAGCATGGAAGGCACGGGCCTGCCTTAACAATGAGGCAGGGAACCAGGGCAGCTGTAGCAATTCAGATTTGACTCATACTTACTGAGTGGCTCCTAGAGGTCTGGTACAGGGCAAGGTCATTTAGTCAGGGCATGGCACTTACTGTACTACCCCTGTGGTAGCACTTCTGGTTTCAGATTTCAGAAGACACAACAGCTGAGTTTTAAGGGAAACAGGCTACAACAGGGTTGAGAACCTGATGGGCTGCCAGGAAGGCTCCAGCAAGCCGCCGTGCCCCAGTGGAGGTAGGCGCGCACCACCAGCGTCTCGCATCATTAACAAGCAAACGCCAAAGCTAAAAGGGATGTTTTTCCTCAAAGATGCCGAAAGAGAAGCAAATAAAGAATCTGCCTAGAAAACATTCAAATTTATCTGCTACAGACCAACAGCAGGCCTCCAGAAGGCAGAGAAGCTCTTTTAGAAGCAGCAAGATAAATGATGTTATAGTGGATCTACTACCTGGTGTGTAGCTCTGATTCTTCTTAAAGATGTCCACAAAATATGGGAGTGACATTTCTGGACCACTAGACCATTGTGACAGACCATTAATGGTGCTCGTAATGCTTGGCCCTCTAAATGCTGAGCACTCACATCCAGGAAATAGACCCTCTAACAGTCCTCTTGTATAATTTATTAAGAAATAAACACACTTATCTCATTAGAAGGTGGAAGCACCAAGCTATTTGACAATGTTTATGCTGCCCCTATTCTTGCTGAATGGTTATCTTTCTGTCCTGTAACTCTACTCTGGTATCCATAATCAGTAAGTTTTTGAGTCAGAATTTTTTTCTCTTTGAAATAAAATCTTCCAACACCTGACACTGAAGAGAAACTGCCCTTAACTGAACTTTAAGAGAAGCCTGGAGAGACAAACACTAGTGACAAAAACCAAATGACAGAGTGTTTGTGAGAGAGTCACAGGATTGCATTCATTTAATACATGTTTGTATATGAGTGAGTACAGCATTAATAGTCACACTACTGTCAGAGATTAAAGGCAATTATTTCCTATCTATGATCATATTTTGTCTTATATACCACAGTGTCACTTAGTTCATCATCTTTTAAAACACAAATACTCAGGGGCTGGGGATTTAGCTCAGCAGCAAAGTGCCTGCCTGGCAAGTGCAAGGTTGTGAGTTCGGTTCCCAGTACCATAGAAAAACCAAAAAAAAAAAAAACCCACAAATACTCTTAGGGGCAATTTGACTCCACCTCTACTTCACACACACACACACACACACACACAGAGCCCTGTTTCAGAAACATCCACTTTGGGTGAACAGCAATTGACCCTTCAGCAAGAAATGATAGACATTTGGTAGTTCAGTATGGCTTACCTTCAGTAGATCAACTAAAGAAAATTTCCCCCAACAGATGCAGATTTGATGATGAGTCCTCAGAGGACTTCTACCATGTATGTTTATCAATTCCCTTCAACAATATCAGGTGCCCTTAGGAATTTCCACCAACCTGTTACAACTCTCTTTTTGCTGTAGTTAGTTTGCCTTAAAAAGAAAACCTTTTAGGGCAAGGAAAAATCTGCATTGGTAATAATATAATATGTGAAAGTCCCTAACACTGTGCCTGACATAAAACTGGCATGCAAACAGCTTTCTTCATTTCTCTTACCTCTCATATTGCATGTAGATTGTTGTTCCATTTATGTTATTAATACAGTGGAATGAATGGAAATGGAAATACTTGCAAGACATTGTGTGGGCCAGCAAGTATAAGCATTCATTCTACATGGAGAACAAGTATAGAAGCCACTGGAGCTACCATCGTGGATTTTCCAAACTATATACCTACCTGTTTGACCCAACAAAGATTTATTAATCACTTGTACGCCAGAACTGTGCCAGCAATATAAAGGTAACAAAGCATGAAGCCTGTCCCATAATGTACAAAACCACTGGGAAGCAGCTTCCACATGCACATATGGAGGGATGCAGGGATGAAAACTGAGTGAATGCCTACTCTGTAGGACCAGAGTTCAGTTAACATAATTGAAGCACAATGAGACTAATTGTAGCAAATATTATCAATTAACCAACAAATGTCCAATGTTCCCACAAATTTAAAAATTACAGCTTTTTCAATTTTTGAAGGGGGGAGAAAGGCAGTGTCAACCAAAAAGGCAGGTTCTTCCCACATTGTTTATGGGAAGTCAAAAGATTTCCCTTCCCCTCAAAATCTGTATATAAGCACTAGATGTAAAAGCAAAGTAACAAAATCTCATTTATGTGCAGAGAAGCATCCAATTTGAAAGCTAAAATGAGCAGTGGCTCATGTCAAAGCCAAAGAGCAAATCAAGGCAACGGCAGAGAAGCACAATGGGTGCTGCCATTTATCAGAGTCACGTCCGCTCCCACCGCATCACCACCACTGGCAGAAGCTGAGTTTCATTGTGATCCCCAGTGCCTACCAAGAAATTACCATAAACTCACATTAAATTTCATTCTCTAACACTCTCCAGAGGGAATTAAATTTTCTGTCTTTTTAGAAAGTAGATGAATACAATTTTTTATTTATAATAGCAGCATTCATCATAGTATCAAAGAGGAAGATAATTTTTAAAATATTTGTTATACTATGTTCTGTCTGTTCAGTGATGTATCATTCATGTATTACATAAAGATTATGAAGACCATATATAATATGGAATCATTATATACCAAATTTAAAAAAAAACTGATTGCAAAACAGGGCCATAAATCAAAGCCCCATTTTCCAGTTGAAGACCTATACCATCTACCTTTTCGTGTTTTGCATATAGATTTTAAAACTTTTTCTTTAATCAAGGTACACTCTGTATTTTTAAGAAGTCAAAACACTACAAATATGTTTTAAGAAATTTTCCATCTACTGGTTTCATGTAATTTTTAAACTTCTATTTTTTTAATTTTAAAGAGAAAAGACAATAAAAAAATGATATAAAATTTCAAAAACAAGATAGTAGGAGAGTAACAATGGTTAGTACATTGCTTATTGTTGTCTTTAAAGTAGTTGCTCAGATTACAAGATACAGGCATGAAAAATTATCAGACAATATGACTACAAACCTTTCTTTCCAATGAAATAACTGAAATTAGTAGTATAGCTATATTAACTATCTTATAGGTAAGATAGCTATACTACTTGTACTTGTAGGTATATATAACTTTCCTTTTCATTTTCCCTTCCTTCTTTTCTCCTTTCCCCCATCCCAGCTTCTCTTTCCTTTTGAACAGTTTTTTCCCATTTCCCAATACCTATTGCACAGTTTGGATCTTATTTACTCTTTCAGCTTCTTACACTAGGGAGACAATGCAAGGCTTACACACCTGAGACTGATTTTACTTATGAGTATGATCTCAAGTTGCATCCATTTACCTATAAACGTCTCAAGTTTATCCTTCTTTATGGCAAATAGTAACCCATTCTATAAAAATACCACATTTTTTTATCCATTCCTCAGTTAATGGGCATTTGGGTTGTTTCTAAGATTTAGCTATGACAAATTGTGCTGCTATAAAGATGGGTGTACATATGTTACCGTGGTATTTTGTTTTAAATTCTTCTGGAAAAATACCCAGAAGGGGAACAGCTAGGTCGAATGGGACCCCCAATCCTAGTTTTGTGAGGAATCTCTACTCTGATTTCCACAGTGGTTGCACCGTCTACACTCCCACCAACAGTGGAAAAGTTTCCTTTCTTCCACAGCCCCTCCAGCATTTGTTATTGGTTGATTTTTTGATGGTAGCCATTTTTTCTGGGGTGAGAAGGAATTTCAGTGTTGTTTTAAATTGTATTTCTTGAATGTCCAGTGATGTTGAACATTTTTTCATACATTTATTTGCCATTTGTATTTCTTCATCTGAGAAATGTGTATTCATCTCAGATGCCCATTTTTGGATTGAGTCTTTAAATTTGGGTGGGGTCTGATTTTTTTCAATTTTTTATATGTTCTAGATAGAAGTCCTTTGTCTGAGGGATGGTTGCCTAAAATTTTTCTGATGGGAATGAAAGTTTCATGCATGCTGGGTGTGGTGGAGCACACCTATAATCTCCGCACTTGGGAGGCTGAGGCAGGAGGATTGTTTTGAGTTCAAGACCAGCCTGGGCTACAAAGTGAGCTCAAGGCTAGCCTGAACTGCACAGTGAGACCCTGTCTCAAAAAGACAAAATAATAATAAAGTTTCATGCAATAGTTCTTATAACAAGCTTCTCACCTCTTTTTCTAGTTTTCTAGAAGTTTTTAGTATCTCCATGTTGAGTAAAATTACCCTGAGAAAAACTAGACAGAATGTAACCACCCTAAGTATATAGAACCTCAATGAAGAGTAGCAGATTGTACTAGTTTATTTTCCCACTAACAATGGAAAAGAGTTCCTTTTCCACAGCCTCCCCAGGGTTTGTTATGATTTCTCAAAACACTAGAACTAGGAATTCCATTTGGCCCAACTATCTCCCTTCTGGGTATCTTCCCAAAAGGGTTAAAGATATCATACAACAATGATCCACGCATACCCAAGTTTATAGTAGCACAACTCATAATAGCTAAATCTTGGAAGCAGCCTATATGTCCATCAAGAGATGAATGGGTAAAGACAGTGTGATAGATAGATAGATAGACAGATAGATAGATAGATATAGATAGATATCATATATATATATATATATGATAAATGAGTCATTTGTAGGAAAATGAATGCCCCCTGAGA
Organism: Chinchilla lanigera; assembly: GCF_000276665.1. Classification (NCBI taxonomy): domain Eukaryota; kingdom Metazoa; phylum Chordata; class Mammalia; order Rodentia; family Chinchillidae; genus Chinchilla; species Chinchilla lanigera. The sequence continues at coordinate 1,380,635 of NW_004955489.1, read as the reverse complement.
CCATAATGTTAAGTGAAATCAGATACACAAGCTTAAATAACATGGTTTTTCTTATAGGAGAAACTCATAACTAAAGAGTGAGAAAAAAGATAGATAATAGAGAAGAGGGAGATATATTTTTTTTGCAAAAGGGAAGAGGACCAAGAAATGGAGGGAGAGTGGAGCAAGCGGGACAAAGGGGAGGGCAAGTGAATGGAAAAATGAATTAAGACGTGTTATGTGCACATACCGAGTCCCCATGAGGAATGTGATCCTTGTGTACCACAAACATACATTAATAGAAAATAAAACCTGAAAAAAAAACAGAGTAGCAGACTGAAATACACACTGACCAAATCCCTGAAGGATCTTTTAAAATGAAAAACAGTAGTAACTGCTGGGTAATATCAACCTAAGTATAGTAAATGTGAATACCTGTCTGTACGGAATTTGTGAGCAGGACTACCACAAAGAGTAACAAATTCTTGGAAGGCAGCAGCCACATCTCATGTACCTTCATACCTTCTACTCAGGCTTACTTAGCAAGGTACCTTCTAGATTGGGGGCACTGATTAGATGTTTGTTGGATTATATTACTCAACACACCATTCTTATCATTTTACAAACTAAAGGATCATTTGACACAGAGAATTTAGAGCATGAACTATGCAAATCTGCCAAATTTATGTTTCTTTAACCGAGTGGTTGGTGAGGCATATGATTGCTCTCTCTGACCTTTGTCTTAGTTCAATTCAATTGAATATGCTTTTGAACTGAGTCGTGTCAAGACTGAGCAGTCCATGTTAACCACCCACACTGTAGATCATTAGTTGTCTGCAGGCAGCCCACCCACATGCAGTCTCTGAGAAGCATTCTATAATCATCTATATAGCTAAAGTTGTTTCCCCAGCAATGGAAATTCATTTGCATTGAGCCACTGGTACCATCTTCTTTGCCAGTGCTGTTATTATGCTGTTATTAGGAGGTCCTTAGGAGGTCCAAGCATGAGATTTTGGCTTTATAATAATATACTATTGTTAGGTTCCCTAATCGATTTTTTCCACTCTTTGATTTTTCTCAGATACACTGATTCCTTAATTGCCTGTGCAGAGCACGTTGCTGTGTTACAGGGGTTATAAAAATAAAGAGTTTGATGTTTGAACCTTAAAGGATTTATAGTATAGCAAAGGAAAGAATGGCATACAACTAATTACAATTCAAGGCAGAGTACAATTAAAAGAAGTTTCAATAGCATGGTAAAAGGCAACGTAAGATTACTTCCTGATGGAAGGACAGCAAATCTTTTTCAAAGATGTGGATGTTGGAAACTGACCTTGTGCATACATATCCACATGTGGATATGATGAATCTATATTACAATATACATGTACAGAACCCTATACAATTCTACTGTATGGATATAATTAGGCAGCAATAAATACAAGAGAATGTCCCCTAAAAGCTAACATCTTTAGATGAAAAATTTCCACAAGGATTCATTCCGATCACCACTGCCTTCCTTGAGGATTTAAACTAGTATTTGTCAAACATGGCTTTAAGCTATGAGTCTTTAGATGAAGCAACATCTTAGAGAGCAGTTCAATATGCAAAGTAAAGAATGACTGCTAAGGTGGGAGGGGCAGGTGACGCCATCTGTCCTGACTCTTCCCCACACTTGCCCAGAGACCAGGTGGAAACCTTTGGTGAGATGGTCACTAGTCCCTCACTGCTGTCGCTGCCACACCTAACAGACCACAGAACTAAGTGATTCAGAAAGAAAAGCATGTGGTATGTGACTGGAAGCTGTCCCTGGGGAGCATTTCCTGGAGTTAAAGAAGGAAACTGAACATATGTGAGAAGGCAAGTAAAGCACTTGTTTATGTCTGTCTCAGGAAGAAGCTTTTCAGAAAAGGAAGTCAGGAAGACTTCGCAGAAAGAGGAAAGAGAACACAAACTGATCAGCAGAAAAAATACACAGCAAATACTTCTTTTAATCTAAAAGCATTTTTTAACAAAAAGATGTCAATGATTTATTTGAATTTCACAGCAGATTTTAATTAAAATTGACACTACTTCACTTTAAAGTCATCTATATCTTTTTTTATTAGTCCACATTTGCAGTGCATAATGATTGCATTCCTTATGGGGAGTTGGTGGGTACACCATACACCTTCTTTCATCCCTCCCCTCCTCCCTCCGTCTCTTGATCCCCTCACATTTGAGAAAGACTGATCACCCTACTTCCATTGTCTGTCTTATATTTTGCTCTTTATGTTTAGAAACATTTGAATCTGTGTAAAATGCAGAGCCAAGGTTTTACTGCCAAGTCCAGAGGGCCCCAGACATAGGCAAGCAGATGAGCCAGCACATCGCTCTTCCTCAGCTTTGCTCACTCAGGTCTGCCTCAGCAGCCCCAGCAGCCAGTGAAGAGGTGGAACAAGGCCACACTAATGTGACTGGCAGTGAGGGAAACAACAATAAAGCCTTTTATTAGAAGAAAAGGAAAGTCAGATTCGATTGTCAGAGTCTTGGGGGACATAAACACCTGCTTTCTAGGGTTTTACCAGATGGCTCTGCCGTGTCTTCAGAGCCTATTGGCCTCCAAAGGCCATACTCAGTGGCCTTTCTCTCATGCACAAAAAGGACATTTCAGACACAGCAGGAGGGTAGGCAGCTCTCTGCCTTCTCACACCTGCCAGATCAACCTTACCTACGGGGTTACTCAAAATCAGTCTTACTGGCATGTGTATGCCTAGCAGACAGAGCCACATGCTGTCTGCTCTGGGTCCCAGAGAAGGGAGGTAGGCCCAGCACTGGCCACCTTTGGAGAGCTGTGACGCCCAAGCCAAACACCTGCCAGGGAACACATGGCCTGTTGTCTTTGCCCTCAAAATGTTCTTGGTCTGATGCTTCCCAGTACCTTGTTCTTTAAGTTTCTCTAATCTTAAGCTAAGATATAACTGTAACAGCCCAGAGAATCTGCTCCTGTCAGCCTAACAGTGTGGCGAGAAAGTGATGCTCCAAAACTAAAAGTCAGCCAGCACTGCAAAGCACACGAGGCACTGGATTTGACGGCTAGGAACTAGTTAGACTCCTGTGCCATTCCCTAAGTGCAGAGTTTGAGAAGTCACATCATCTCCCGGGCACTCAGTTTCATCAGCTGGGGATGATAATACCTATTCAAAAATCAAGATTCGTGCTAAGGGCAAAGTATATTCTGGTGAACAAATCAGACTTGGCCTTGCCCTCATCCATCTTAAATACTGTTCAATACTAACAGGAGAGGAAGACAGTTAATCCTTAAACAGACAAATATATAATTAAAATTAGAAGTGTCCTGAAAGAAAAAATGATGCACTCAGAAAGAAAGCAATATGGGGTTGGGGTGGGGGCTCTCTTCCAGCTGCAGGTAAAGAAAATATCTTTAGGAGAAGGTGGAGGAGGAAGAAAGTAGGGCCTGAATACAGAGGAGAAGGAAGATTCTGGGAGGAAGGAACATCACTGCCACCAGAGGGAAGGCAGAGCTGGGCCCGCTTCAGACCTGAAAGAAGCTGGGTGCCTGGGGAGCAAGGAGAGATGCTGAGAGGGCAAGCTGGGAAGGAGCCTCACCAAGCAAGGTAACTCCCACAGCACGCAGTAGGCCCTCATTTAATACAGGCTACATATGAAGGATCTGTTTGGCCAGCAGAGTAAATTTTAATTTGCACTCCAAATGAACTTGAAGAACTTTTCCATTTGCATGATTCCAGTCCAAATGCTGAGGAAACATTCTTAAACAGCCCCTTCTCCTTCCTGAACCACAAAATAAACAGAACTTTGTGGAAAGGAAATTCACCCTTGGAGCCCCTATCCCACCACCAAAGACAAGAATGCATCACTTAAATGGGGTTCAGACAAGCATGCTTGGCCCAAAGGGAGCAGTAAGTGCTTTTATAGCTACAAACATTCAGAAGGCTGCAGGTTAAAATCATTTTATGGATCTCTTTCTTTCATGAACTAGCCTGACTCATCAAGACATGACGTAAGAAATTTCTTAGGCATTCCATCAAAAAGAGACAGGGCCAAAGGCAATTTAGAAATACGAGACATTTGCTTATGCTCAAAAGAATTAGGTTTCACAACCACATTTTAGTCACAGTTCTTTCTGGGGCCCCCATCTTGCTTCCTTAGTTCCAATGTTGTCACCTTAGAATGGCTTTCCCAGTGGAAGTCCAACATGAATGTGAGGCCATTAAAAAGGCCAGACTGAAAATCACTAAAATGTTCATGTTTTCCAAGGTAACATTTGACACTTACAATGGGAACAGCCAAGGGTTTGAAGAGAGACAGAGCTGGATTCAAATCTCACCTCTGCCACTGCCTGGCTGTGTGAACATTTGTTCCTTTCTGAGTCCCGGTTTCCATTTCTGTCAAACAAAGGTAACAATGGCCTGCCAGTGCCTTTGTGGTCTAAAAGAGATCACACCTAAGGCCCCGCCCAGTGTGCAGAGCGCAGTGCACATGAAGTAAGAGAGGTCCAGGTTTGGAAGGTTACAAGGTGGCCCAAATCTGGAACAGAACAAAGTCCATGCCAAGACTGCTTGCTGAGGCCTGGCCGTGAAGACAGATGAAGAGCATAAAGGTCCTCAACTTGCCAGACCAAATCCTCTGAGCTCTCCAGGATATGAAACCTCCAGTGGACCTCACATCCCCCAGGAAATGCTGCTGTCCAGGGGGACCAAGAGGGATCCATGGTTAGTCCTGTCTTTCTGACTAATGCCCTATGTAAACCCTGCCCATGACTCAAACCACCCAGGTTAAAGTTTCCCTGATTCTCTTTTGCTTCCTTTCAATTCTTTGTTGAGCTTTTTGATTCTTCTTCCAATGGCCTCATGAGCCCGATTCAAGGGCATTTTAATATTCTTAGCAATAAAAGGCTTTATCTGGGGAAAGAAAATGAGAACAAAGTCATTTTTCTTGATATAACATGTCCGATCACCTTGACAAATTTTATCACAGGGATAAAATAACAAAGGGTCAAATTGTGTTATTCCAGAAACATGCTGCCCCTCATATCTATGATTCTACGTTAAGAGGAAAAAATTCAGCAAATAACCAATTAATTGTCAGAGATAAGGAGGCTTTCTTCTTGAAATCCACCCATTAACTAAAAGCCACAAGACTTATTTTACACAATAATGGATTCCTGCTTCCCAGTCTTAATTCATTATGAGACTGCAATGAGAAAGTTTATACTCAGAGTGGGCGACCCAGGACCCCTCCGCCATTACGGACTGAGTCTCTGCCCTCTAGGCACCCGCAGCAGACAGGAGGTCCTCACTCAGAAGCCCCAGGGACTTCTCTGGCTCAGGCGGGGGGAGGGGGGGCACGTGTAGCCCCTCTCTGGGTGCGCCCTGCGCCAAGTGAGTGAATGTTCCAAAGACTGCTGGTCCCGCAGTTGGAGTCCCTGCTTTACTTTCGCCCAGACCCTCAGGGGGTCGCAAGCACGGGCAGTCTGTGACTGCTACCCGGCTGGCCCGCATCTGGTTCCTGTATGTGTCCTGAACTCACTGGAGACACAGAATCAGGTGGTTCACAAACTATGGACCCTGCAGTTTGTGTCTGCGTTTTGTCTATACCCTGAACTGCCTGGGGTCATAGGTCCACTGGACCGGCATTGTCACACCAGTGCAACCCGAGTCTGGGCTGTGCACATGCCCTGAACTGCAAGGGGACGCTGGATCAGAAGGTTGGGCATCAGCTGACACCAATGTCTGCATCTGAGACCGAGGATAACTAGATACACATCAACAACTGCCAGAAAACCTGAGACTAAGTAGCACTTCTCAGAGGTCACTCAGGGGCAAACCTGAACAACAGGAAAACTAGGGACATTAGTGGCCTTTGTTGTGCAGCTACTGAAGAGGGAAACTGAGCTTTCTGCATCCCGTAGCAAACATGACAAAAAGAAGGACTAAAACACAATCCCAGAACTCCACCCCACTGACACAACCACAAACACACTCAGCCACCTAATCTTTGATAAAGGGGCCAAACAAACTCACTGGAAGAACGATAGCCTCTTTAATAAATGGTGCTGGAAAAGCTGGCTTGC
>NW_004955489.1:1293280-1373356 GCF_000276665.1 Chinchilla lanigera | reverse complement strand
TACTGTCTTCTATTTCTTTGCTGAAAGAAACTGTCAGTGAGTCCTTGGTTGATCAATATTGCATGTTTGAAGATATCAATATGCAATACAGCAAGCATTGCTAATTTCCTACCACTTTGTTTGTAACTCCGTATTGTCTGTACTATTCTTTTACTATTTTGTAAAAGGTTGTCTGTCTGTTAATGTTTTCCTCCTTTTATTTTTAAAATTTAAAAAAAGCTTATACTTCATTTTCCAGAATCATAAAAATAGAAGGGACATCCCCTCTATTTATAAATGAAGAGACTAAGATTCTGAGAATGAATTGCTTTAGATAATTCTGCTAGTCTAAGAGCCATGGCAAATGACCAGTGTTGGATTCTCGTATGATCAAAAATGAGAAGGAAAGAAGGGATCTAGGTATTCTACATCCAGAGATAATCTCCCATGGATCTGCAGAGCTGAGCTTTACCTGTGTGACAATGTGAGCCTCTCCTAGGAGCAGAATTTGAGATAAGGTGGCAGGGCTTTAAGCTGGGAGGCCTAGTGACCAGGCTTGCAAGTAGTAACTGTCCACCAGTCGCAACCAGTGACAGTGGAGCATATCATCCACCTGGGGCAGGGTTAGAGTTAGGGTTAGGGTCACATCTGGTATCCAGTCTCTGCCTGTACAGGTATAGCAAGTTGGTTAATTGTCCTTAGTCCTGATATGACTACCAATAGGAGAGACAATTCAGAAAACAGATTTTTGACTGATGTTAAAAATGCCAAGGGTACATCCCTCAGCCCATCCTTTGTATTTTCTTTCTCTTCTTGAGTTTAATCTAGTACACCCAGACATATACATTAAGTGATGAAGAAGGAGGGTAAAAATAACAATGTGGGAAAACTACGCAAGTCTCCTCTCTAAGAAGTCTCCTCTGTTATAGTGTTACTCACTTCCAAACCAGTGCACAGCCCATGCCAGAGATATTACTGGCCACAGGTAAAAATACCCACTGACAACAACAGGAAGTGGAGGGCTGGGGATTTAGCTCAGTGGCAAAAGCACCTGCCTGGCAAGCGCAAGGTCGTGAGTTTGGTTCCCGGTACCAGAAAACAAAACAAAACAAAACAAAACAAAACAAAACAAAACAAAACAAACAAACAAAAAAAAAAACAAAACAACAGGAAGTGGAAAACTGTAGAACAGTAACCAGTAGAACAGTAGAATTGTAGAACAGGGGCTGGGGATTTAGCTCAGCGGCAAAGCGCCTGCCTGGCAAGCGCAAGGTCGTGAGTTTGGTTCCCGGTACCGGAGAAAAACCCAAAAAATAAATTAATAGAACAGTAACATTGACTTTTTCATACAATTTTTAAACACATTTCAAAAGAAAAGAGAAACCAACTAAGGCTTCCTCAAAACCCTCATTTTCTACTGTAAGCTCCTAAGCAAAGTGGATTTTCCCCTTGAATAACACTCATCCTCTGCCAGCCAATGGCTCCACCAAAGCAAGAAGGGGGAAGACTAGGCTTTAATGTGTATGCTTATACTAAAGATGTAACCTTCACCATGTCCTTCTTTAGGCTTGAAATTAAACATAAGGGCTGGGGACATAGTTCAGCAACACAGCACCTACTTGGCAAGCACAAGGTCCTCACTTTGATTCTCGGTACCAAAAAAAAAAAAAAAAAAAAAAGGAATTAAACATAAAACATACAGTAAGTAAAAGTGTAAAGAAAATAAGTTAACCAGGGAGCTCAAGGCTGCTACTTTAGCACCATGGGCAGTGAAGCCCTCTCTCAAGAGGTTCATGAACTCTCAGAACAGTGTGCTCCTCCCACTCACCTGTAACCTTCTATAGCAAAGCCTACAAATGCATCAAATTTGGCCTTCCTTGTAACTACTGGGAACGCTGGCAGAGTCTTCATACAAGATCTAGGGGGGCATCCACTGCTATCATCCCCCTCTCTGCTTTGTAAGTAGTGGAGTATTCCATTCCACCTGCAGCTACTTGAACTACAGTAGGATACCTTTTTCAAAGAATAATTTCATAAGCTTTTTAAAAAATATTAAACAATTGATTTACTCTTATGTGTCACCTGGCTGAAAATTTATCTCAAGCTCAAGACAAAGACATTTTTTTTTTGGCTTTTTCTTTTTTATTGTACATGTTTACAGAACATGCAGTTTACGATCATCTTGGGGAGTGGGGTATGTATGTATTACAGCCTGATTCTTTGTTTAACCCCTCCTCCTCCCCATGACCCCCCTCCCGACCTCCCTCCTCCTGTAACTCCCTTTTCCTGACTTTCATTCTTGTTGACACTTTAGCTCATGTTACATGTAATGTTTACATTCACTTAGGTTATCAGGTTCCTGTATATGGCATATGTTTATTCTATGCATTTCCCCTTCCTTTCCCCCTTTCTTCTCACTCACATTCTTTTGGACTCCTTCCCATTTACAAGAGATCCATCCCCTTGTCCCTTTCTATCCCTCCTTTATTGTGCTCTTTGTTCGTACTGTGCCTTACTCAAAAGAGGGATACCATACAGTATTTAGGTCTGTGTGTCTGATTTATTTCACTCAATATTATATTTTCCAGGTGCATCCAGTTTCCTACAAATGTATGAAATTTGGCCTTCCTTGTAACTTAGTAGTATTCTATTATGTATAGATACCATATTTTCTTTTTCCAATCATCTGTTGATGGAATACAGGCTGCTTCCCAGATTTAGCTGTTATGAGGTGTGCTGCTATAAACATTGGTATGTATGTATTGCTGTAATATGATGCATTTAGCACTTTGGGGAAGATACCTTGGAGGACAATAGCTGAGTCATATGGAAATTCTAATTTGAGTTCTTTGGGGTACTTCCACACTGATTTCCACAATGGTTATACTAGTTTACATTCCTATCAACAGTAAAGAAGGCTTTCCTTTTTCACTACCGCCATTTGTTATTTTTTTGATTTCTTGATGATTGCTATACTTTCTGGAGTAAGATGGATTCTTAGCATTGTTTCAATTTGCATTTCTCTAATGGCCAGGGATGTTGAATATTTTTTCATATATTTGTTAGCCATTTGTACTTCTTTCTCTGAGAAATGTCTCTTCATTTCATTTACCCATTTCTTGATTGAGTCTTTTTTTGAGGTGGTCTATTTTTTTTTTTTTAGTTCTTTTCATATTCTAGATATTAGTTTTCTGTTTGAGAAATAGCTGGCAAAACATTTTTATCCATTCTGTAGGTTGTTTCTTCACCATACTATTCCTTTGCTATGTAGAAGCTTTTTAATCTGATGTAATCCCATTTGTTGATCTTTGATGTTATTTCTTGTGGAACTGTAGTTCTGTTTAGGCAATCCTTTCCTATACCTATGACTTCAAGTGTTTTACCTACTTTATCTTCCAGTAGGCTCAGTGTTACTGTTCTAATGTTTAGATCTTTCATGCATTTTAATTTTAGTTTAGCACCTAGTACCTGGTGAGAGATTGGGTCCAGTTTCAATCTTCTGCAAATAAACACCATATCTAGTTTTCCCAGCACCATATGTTGAATGGGCTTTCTTCCACGGTATGCTTTTGGCCCCTCTGTCAAAGATCAAAGAGTTGAATATGTCTAGTGATGTTTCCGTATCCCCTATTCTGTTCCACTGATCTACATGTCTGTTTTTGTTCCATTACTGTACCATTTTTTTTTATTACTGTTGCTTTATACTATAGCTTGAAGTCAGGTAAGGTGCTGTGTCTTTTTGCCCAAGATTGCTTTTGTTATTCTGAGTCTCTTCTGGTGTTTTATGAATTTCAGAATTGTTTTCTGTAGGTCTGTGAATTATGCGGTTGGTATTCTGATGGTGACTGCACTGAATCTGTGTAACCGTTTTGGGTTAGAATATGGCCAGAATATGGCCATTTTGGTAATACTGATTCTGTCTATCCAAAAGCAGTGGACATCATTCCATTTTCTGATGTCCTCTTCAATCTCCTTTTTCAGAGTACAGCAGTTTACTTTATACAGGTCTTTCACTTCCACAGTGTCCCAGAAGTTCTGGTGAGTTGTACAAGCACTGTCATTAACTTGTAGAAATTTTTAAATTTCTTCTTTGATTTTTCCTGGGGCCCAATGGTTGTTTAGGGGTGTGTTATTAATTTTCCAGGTGCTTCTACATTTTCCAAGATTTCTTCTGCCATAGATTTCTAATTTCATTGCACAGTGGATGATTCTGATTCTTTTATTTATTTAAGCAGGTTTTGTGGACTAGTATGTGATCTATTTTGGAGAAAGTGCCATGTGCTGCAGTAAAGAATACACAATGCTACCTTGGTTCCTTGAACTTAATTCTTTCCATGATTTTGGTTGCAAACTGAATTGGATGAGAACTGAATCAAATTCAGTGGATAGGTTCAATGTTGACCTCATGAAGTTCAATTCAGTTCTCATCCAATTTGGCTTATGAACAAAATCATGGAAAGAATTAAGTTTGTGAACTGAGGTACTACGGTATACTCTGCTGTAGTAGGGTAGAATATCTGTAGATATCTATGAAGTCCATATGTTCTAGGGTGTGAAGCTTCATACATTGCCCTTTCAGGGGCACACTACATGACCTCTGATACCACCTCCTGAAATCTGAGTGGAAGCCTCTCGCATGCTTTGTGCATACCCATAAAATGTGCTTGCTTTAGCAGCACATATACTACATGCCCACAAAACCAGCACCATGTAGACTGTACATAACTGCCACCAGCTCAAGCAGTAGGCAGGCCCCCTGAGACCATGGCTATGGAGATGTCTGAATGCAAGGCAAGACCTGTGAAACAAATCCTTCAAGAGGCCCAGCAGGGGGCCCAGTAGGGGGCCCAGGGGCTCTCATCTCAAATAAAAGCTTAATGGTTTTGCACCCTTGAGTCTGCAAAAGGTAGGGTCTTGCTGATTCCTGAGTTGCCTTCAAGGCGTCTTTCCTATTGCCCTGATGCAAGGCACTTTGCTTCTTTTTACTGTTAAACTTTTCAGCAACCATGCTCTCCATGCCCCCAACTCTGCAGGTGCTTCCTTTCTGGGAAAACTGAAAATTTTTCATGTCAGTTTTTGCTCCTGATTTTCACTGTAGCACTGGCTAAAAGATGCCAGCAATATCCATGCCACAGCCTGAATGTTGAGCTGCTCTGATATTTCCTGTACCAGATTCATTATTATTCTGCCATTAATCTTAGGCTCGTGCAAAGTCTCAGAAAATAAACAAAAAGTAGACACATTTTCTACAAGAGCATTACACATGGGGCCTTCAGCCCAACTCCCACTGGAGTCCTTATTCCCAAATGAAATAAGCCTTGTCTTTACTGAGCTTTGTCTTTACTGTCTGCCTTTCTATCAGCATTCTGGTCTTCTGAGCTCTGACAAGAATCACCCACCAAGCTTGGCTTACAGCATTCTAGAGCTTCTCTGGCTAGTGTCTCCAAACCTGTCCAAACTCCTCCTGAACATATGAGCCTTTGGGAGGACATTCTTGAAAGAACCATAACAGGGTTTAATTTTTGAGTACAATGTCTAGTTTTGCAACTCCACTATTGAAAAGACTATTTCCCCATAAAATGCCTCCTTAGCCCCTTTCATCTCTATGAGGATAGTAGCCACGCCCATTTCCATGCCACTCTCACTCCATCTTCCCCTCCTCACTTCTGGCATCACTGATCTATTCTCTGTATAATTTTGTCATTTCAAAAGAATGGAATTTTAAGAACTGAAATTATAAGAATGGCTTTACAAAATACAAAACCTTTTATACTGGCTCCCCACCCAAATGATATTTTTCCTTCATTTGTGTAGATCCAAGTGATATTATTTTCCTTACAGTTAGGTAAGAGCAAAAAGTACAGTGTAGGGTAACTATGAAAACAATAATGAACTGTACATTTCAGAAAGATAAAGGAAAGAATTTTGAAAGTCTTGACATTAGGAAATTATAACTGAGGAGACAGGTGTATTTAATCTGACTTACATATTATACAATGTATTCATGTACTTAAATGCTACCATATTAAAAGGTACTATTTAAATTAAAAATTTTTATGTATTGGTTAAAATAAATTTAAGTTAAAAATTCCACCATCTTCTGTTTATCTGAAAAGTTATTTCAGATTTATTTTTCAAGCTATTGTATGTAGTATCAAGTTATTGTATTGTATGTAATTTATTTTGTTTTTGTTTCATCCCTTTAAAGATGTATTTTCATTTTCTTCTGGCTCAAGACATTTCTAACAACATGTATGTTATTTTTGTTCTACTGTACATAATGGGACCCTATCTATGCATATTTTTACTGTCTTCAAAACTTCCTTTTTGTTAATTATTGTCAGTAATTTGATCATGAGTTCCTTCACTAAAATTTTATTTTGTGCTTATCTTTCTGGGGATTGGAGATTGTTGAGGTACTTAGATCTATGAGTTTGTAATTTTCATAAAATTTGGAAAGGTTTTTGCTTTTTTTTCCTTGTCCTCCTCCAATCTGGGACACTAATTATATGCATATTTATAATAGCTGTTTTTCTGAGACCTTGTCTGTTAATCTGCCTTCTTTGTCATTTTTGGTTTATTTCTATTAACTGATTGTTCTCTCAGTTATGGATCACATTCTTTTGCTTTTATGCATGCCCACTCATTCTGAATCAGATGCTGGACATTAAACTTAGGCTGCTGAGTACTGGATTTTCTTTTTCTCGAGTGTTGGACTATGTCCCCATCAGGCAATTAATTTACTTGCATATTAACTTCATCCTTTTCTAAGGTTTATTAAACTTTATTAAGTAGACTTTTCTCTAGTTTTTGTTTAATCTTGCACCTAAGCTGTAAGTTTTGAGGGTTTCTTTTGGAATTTCCTCAATATTCAACAAGAATTCCTCACTTTTTTCCAATCAGAACTCAAATTTCTTTCTACAAACATTGCCTCTAAGAACACTGACCTTATATCCTGGTCATTCTTTGTCTGTGGTTTCACCCAGAGCTACACTCAGCTATAGATGTAAGAAGACCTCTGTAAAGATATTGATCATTTTCTCTACGAAGCACATTCCAGTCATTTCAGCCTCTCTAAATCCAAATTTCCCAGGATCGGCTTGGATTTATGTTGTGGCCCACAACATGTCTTCAGATACTTTTCTTTCCTTTCTCTGAAAGGTGCTGCTTGTTGCCTAATATCTGAAAAGAGTTCTTTCCTTGAGTTTTTTTCATGTTTTCTAGTTATTTACAATAGGAGGGTAAATCCAGTGTCAGTCACCCACATCCGGAAATGCAAGTCACTGATACTATCTATGTTGATGTAATGAATAGGCTCAGTACTGCACCACTTTCCTCCTGGTCATCCCTAACACTGTCTGAGGCATGCAAGACACAAAACTTGATTTAGGTCAGATGGTTTTCTCTGAAACTCAGACACTCTGACTCCCAAGTACCAGAGTTAGGATGAAAAAGCACAAAAAATTGCTCTAGCCAGGAATTTCAGCTCCCCTTTACCATGGTGACAAGTGTTATCAGCAACCTTCTCAGAGCCCTGAGTCCCAGATTTTAAATATATTCACATGTCTTAACAGCTGCAACCTGGTTAGTCAGGTAGCTTTTCAACACTGTTCTTATCCTGCCCACTATCTTACTAGTCATTCCTTATTAGGAGACAGTCAAATCTTAAACTTTGGCTCCTTTCTTTCTCAGCATATGCTGTCACCATGTCAAGGAGTATGGCAACTGGTGACCACCTAGTCCTCAATGATATCGTTCTTCCCACTGTCCTTGCCTCTATCTCTGCCTTCTCATGAATAAAGCACTTCATAGGTATGAGATCATTAGGCTTGGGGGTATGTAAGCATCTTCACTTCAATTCCCCTTTCCTTAGAATCAGTAACACTGCCTGTGGGTTCTGGTACCAGCTCTGCTGTATATTAGCTGGGCAGACTTAAGCTCTTCTTCAATTTGTTTCCATACTTAAGCAATGAGGACAGTACATTCTGCATATCTCATAGGGTTACTGTAAGGATTCAGCAAGATAACCCTGGAAAGTAATTTATGTAATGCCTGGACTATATCAATGCTTAATAAATGTTGGCTGTAATGACAGTTTAATAATTAAAGCGAATTTTCCATGAATTCTGTATACCATTTCTCTTCCTAACCTGAGTATTTCAATTATTCCCTAACTACCTATTCAAGCAGCATCAGTGCCCCTTCACTTCTGTGTCTAAACACTCTCATGTTTCTCTTGCTTTATAAAAAGAGGAAGTGCAGCCTTTCCTCCTCCTCAACTCTTCACAAACATGGGCACTATAGATGCATCACATAGGTCCTAGTAGTATGGCAGAGTGCAATGTCAATATATAGTGACAAGAGAAAAATAGAAGAAACCTAAAGTGGCTTTTGAGCCACTAAGTTAAACACCTCATAATGTGATATGATATATTCTCTTATTGTTCAAGTTAAATGAAAGTATATATTTCCAGTATTTATATTTGAAGCCATCCTAACACATACCTTAGATACTATGACCAAGTGGGAATTGTCCCAGAAATGCAGGAATGGGTCAACCTTAGAAAATCTGCTACACTTTCTTCTGTATACTCTAGCAGAAATCTTTCAAAGGTCCTACAGGGAGATGAAGATGATTTCTGCAACAGTCTATAGTACTAACACATCGGAAGAAAGCCGAGCCCCTCACGAGGGGTTGGGTAAGTACAGTGTAATAGTTTTGCTGAGCATTTAACACAATGCAGAGTCAGATCAGATAGGATATGATAGATTTTATATATTTATAAATACAGGATATCTATCAGAGATCTAGTCAACTTTACTCTCAGTAGTAAAACTTCACAAGCTTTCCCAATAAAATTAGAAACAAGGAGAAAGACTGGTGTGACTAATATTGAACAGCTTATTGACTACCCTAAAAATTCAAAGAGAACACAGTAATGATGACTAGAAAAAAGTGAATTCAAATTATAAATATATATTATATATTTATCTATATAAAATATAAAGGAACCATCAAAAACTACTAGAATTAATAGGAGGGTTCAGGAAGTTTGCTAGATATAAATAAAATCTACACATAAAAATCAATGCCATTATTTTGAAAATAATAATCAATTAGAAAATCTACGAAGGAAAAAGACTGCTCACAACAGCAACAAACAGTGAAAAACACCTAGGAATAAACCTAACAAAAATGTTTATTGACATGCAAATGACCAGCGGGTATATGAAAGAGTACCGGTATTGCTATTCAGAGAAATGCAAATGAAAACCATAATGAGACCTCACTTCTTCCCAGCCAGAATTGTATCATCAAAAAGTCAGAGAACAACATGTGCTAGAGAGAATGTGGAGAAAGGAGACTTTACACACTACGGATCTAGCATAGCCATTGAAAGCCCAACGGAGCTTCCTTAAGAAAGTAAAAACAACCACCGCACAATGATCAGTCTTGTTACTGGGTGTGCTTCCACAGGAAATGAAATGATCGCGTTGAAAAGGCATCTGCTCTCCTGCGTTCACCACACACAGCCAAAATGTGGAGTCAACCTCAATGTCCACCAATGGACAAATGCATAAAGAGGATGTGGTGTACAGACACACATGAACATCATTCAGCCTTAAAAGAGAAGGAAATCCTTCATTTGGGACAACATGGCTGAACCTGGAGGACATTATGCTAAATGAAATAAGTCGCACACAGAAAGTCAAATACTACATGAACTTACACGGACTCTAAAAGTTGGCCTCACAGAAGTACAAAGTAGAACAGTGGCTAGCAGCGCCTGGAGTGGGTAGGGTACGAGGTGGGGCAAGAAGGGTGAATAAATTCAGAAGATCTTTAACAGAGAGGGTAAAATGGATCTTTTAAAAATTAGCACCTTTTTCCTTCTAGAGATAGGCTCCTTCTCCAATGTTCTCATGCTGGAGTGTAAATCACCACCTCCTCCTCTTTCAATTTAGATAAACGGACAGGAAAGTAATGCCTCTGTCAGAAAACTAGCCCATCAGCCTGAAAGGAACATGGATGTGCTGATGCAGGAGTTTTGGGTTCAATTTCATTCCCACAAGGGAGGGAAGGAGCCAAAAGTGGCTGCAGGATGATACAACCCAAAAATTTCATTGTCTGTTCTTCTGCCCTCTCTCCCTCAGAAATAAAAGCCCTTGTACACCTGGACAGGTAAGATAGAGATGTGAGACAATGAGAGGCCCCTCTCTCTCCTTCAAATCTGGCTTTGAATGAGCCTTTCCTTCCCACCGAGGTGCCTGTGTTTCTTGGAGAGCCACTTGAGTGGCTCGTAACAGATCTCCTTTACCACAGGGTAGCTGAAGTTAAAACATATTCTGTTCTTGAAAAAGCAAAAATGTGGATTACATCACAAAACACGGTGTGAGGTAATGCATTTGTTAGTTGGCTAAAGTTACCCATTCTACAATATACATGTACCTTGAGACAATATGCTATACAAGTAAGTACAGACAATGTAGTCTATCAAATGAAAACTTTAAATAAAGTTTTTAACTGATAAAAATATGCAGACATTTATAGAAAATCATCTTTACTATAGAATTTTTAAAAATTCCTCTAAAATAACTGTAAGACCCATTATTAAAATGTTATTTCTCCCTAAATTGCTGTATGCATTAAAAGTGATTCCAAGAAAATACCCATGAGTTTCTAGGGCACTTAATCTAACTTTAAAATCAATATATGGATAATAGAACATAAATAACTAAAACAACTTTTAAAAGAACAGTAGAGAATTGGCCTGTTTAAAATATATCAAACATCTATATTCATTAAAACAGTAGATGTGGATGCAGTGACACAGAAATACATTGCCAGATCAGGATAAAGGTCCCTGGAAACCGCTGTTTGGCATCTCCATGCATCTAAAATGGAACCACCCCACTCCAGGTCCAAGGCCACACTTCCATCTTCTCCATCCAATTGATAGTCACTCATTATTTGTTTGTTTCAAATGAAAAGAAATGTGTTTCTGCTCATTCCCTAGGATTCAATTCCTTATTCTGCCATAAAGATGAGTTGTGATATTCTCAGTAATTATACTAAAATGGCCAGGGTTCTATGAAAAAACTGAAATCTTTTCATTATTCTTCTCCCCAAAACTAGAGAGGGTCCCCCTGAGGCTCTCCCATCTCTACTGGGCCTTTGCTTTTATGGGTTTCTCTTGAGAGGGATGAAAATAAGACGGCATTTAGTGCCAACAAATTGAAGGAGGAAACCAGTACAATCTACATTCTTTGAAGGGGTACAGAAGCAATGATGAGACCACAAAGGACACCTGGTTCTGTCATGCGGAACCCTTAGGACCCTGAGCATCCTGTAGTGCCTGTAAGTGCATGGCCAAATTCAGGCATGATTTGTTCTGCTTCCTTGGATGACAGGAAAAATCAGCTCAAACTGGATTAAGCATATCAGCTTGCTGCCTCCACTGGGCCTTCTCCAGCACTGAACCCTGGCTCTCAGCCTCAGAAACAATGAGTTCACAGGTTATTCCCTTTCTTGAGGGAGAGCTAAGTCAATTTAAGGTGCCACTTTTTTGCTGAACTAAACAATAACAACAAAATCACTGCCATAAAGCAATTTCCACAGTTGACCAATCAAGACAAATGACTTGTTGGCAAAAAGTGTTGCTTCTTTTTGAGGCAGAAAGCTGCTTTCTATAAATTTAGCTACACTGTCCCTAATTAGAGGTGTAATTATGTGGTCATTCACATGGAGAAGAGAGAAACAAAAGCAAAGAGATTTGGCAAAGAGATTTGGAAGATCTGGCTGCAGATGTCTGAAGCAGTCTAGGTGCAGCCTCACAGGACTCTCACAGGATAAATCAGCAAGGAAAGCGTCTCTGATCCTCAGGACACATGGGGAGGATGGATGGAGATACAACCTCAGGAACCAGGCAAGTTACTGAAGTCTACAGACAGGAGGTCTAAGGCTGCATTTCCTTCAAGTCACAAATGCACCTTTTCCATACCTGCGCCAGGGTTCATGGGCTTCGGCAACAGCAGCAGCACTGACGATGATGGACCCCATCACCATCTCAAATTTCTCCCCAAATCTGTTCCCACTGTACCACTGAACTATTCCATAGAATTGATTCAGCTCATTTACTCAATAAATAATTGAACAACTTGTATGTGCATATCACTGTATCACCTTCTGGAGAAGACATATGAGATGTCTACAGCCTGTGTACTCAAAGCCCCATCACCACTAGGAATAATGACTTATTAAGGTTTTGTTTTCTCCCCCAAGTCAGTGGCTCTAGAGAGCAGGAACTGTTCCAGTCAATGACTGCCTGCCACACAAGTGGCAATAAGTGAATTAATTATTTCTCTCCTCTTGTCATTGCCAACATGAGAAAAACATACAAATTCGGGAATTAAATGCATAAATAATGAAGTCACTTAGTTCCCTTACTGAATTATAAATGTGATATGTGAATTCAATATTTTACTCAGTTGCATCTATCTGTTGGCCATCTTTGGACTTTATAACGTTTATAGCTAAAGAAAGTCCTTCAGACATTGTGTTGATAAGAGGTGCCTAATTATATAGTTATAAATGGCCAGTTATCCTAAAAGACAACAATTTTAATGTGTATGCACCTAACAACAGAATGCCAAAGTGTATGAGGAAAAACCTGATAGAATTGCAATGAGAAGTAGATGGATCCACTCAAAGCTGGAGACTCCGACACCCCTCTATCAGAAATGGACAGATCCAGGAGACAGAAAATCAGTAAGAACACAATTGAATACAAAAGCACCATTTTAACCACCTAGAAGTAATGGGCTTGTATTAGACTATTTCACCCAACAACAGCAGATAACTGATTCTTCTCAGGCTCATATGAAACATTTACCAAGACAGCCCACATTTGAGATCACATTAAAAACTCAACAAATAGGGCTGGGGATTTAGCTCAGCGGCACAGCACCTGCCTGGCAAGCACAAGGTCGTGAGTTCGATTCCTGGTACCGGAAAACAAAACAAAACAAAACAAAAAAAACCTCAACAAATTTAAAAAATAAAAATTGTGCAATGTCCGCCTTTAGAACACAATGGAATTAAAATAGATCTCAGCAACAAAAAGATGACTGGAAAATCTCAAGATAGTTAAAAATTAAACAACATAATTCAAAATAACACAATGGTAAATGAAGAAGAAATCTCCAGAGAATTTTAAAAACTACTTTGAACTAAATGAAAATGAAAACATAACTTTTTAAAAGTTGTGGGATGCAGCAAAAAACAATACTTAGAGGAACATTTTAATGACACACACAGACACACTCACACGTGCACGCACATGTAATGCCTTAGCTATAAAAAAGAATAAAATTCTGTCATTTGTGGCAACAAGGATGGAACTAGAAGACATTATATTCATTGAAATAAGCCACATGCAGAAAAATACTACATGTTCTCATTCCTGTGGGAGCTTAAGAAGTTGATCTCATAAAAGTAGAAAAAGCTTATGGGTCACTAGAAGCTTGGACGGGTTGTCAGGGGAGAAGGGATAGAAGGAGGTTGGATAATAACCACCAAAACAGAGGAGAAGTAACTTATACAGCACAGGAAGGTGGAAAACAGTTTCCAATAATTTATTATAGACTTTATAAAACTGGAAGAGAGGAGTTCAGAGCTTTCCAATAAAAATAAATGATAACGTTTAAGGAAATGGAAATGCTACCTCCCCTGATTAGATCACGACACATTATATATATGTACTGAATTTATACTGTGCTCTATAAATATATACAACTAAAATATATTAAAATTTAAAGCATCAATCAATGAAACTACAATCAATAGAGAAATTCAACAAAACCAAAAGCTATTTTTTTCTTTTAAAAGACCAATAAAATTAACAAGCCCATAGCTAGGCTAACTAAGAAAAAAGAGAGGGGAAACAAATTACTAATACCAGAAATGAAATAGGGAACATCACTAAATAGCTCATGAACATTGAAAAAATAATAAGGAAATACTTTGAAAAATTCTATGCCCACAAATTTGGTAACGTAGAATTCCTCAAAAGACAATACAATGACACCTCAGTTGTTGAACAGCTCCAAGCTCGAACTTTCCACTACTTAAACAGCAAAGTTCGAAAGAAAACCTTCTTGGTGTTCATAACTTTGCTCAATAGTCAGACTGAAAATCTGGCTTGAAAAAATCTGTATGGGGTGAGAGCTAGTCACTGTATCACCTCGCATCACGTATGCAAAGGGGGTGATGCTTCAGTCTAAGCACTGCTCTCAGCCACACAACATACAGTGCTTGTAACTGTGCTTTTCTTGTACTTTATTCGCATAAAATATCGTAGCCACAGCTCCAGAGACAGTTAGTGGTATCATCAGTAAAGCTAAGAGGACAACTGTGAGAAGCACAGTAGAGTTAAAGAAAGAAATCATCACATAATTTGTTAAAGTCTTGGAAAAATGAATTTATAAATGTACTTTTGGGGCCTTGGAACCAATTATTTGGTTTTCCAAGTAGTGGGAAAAATGTGTTCAGTTCTTGAACTTTTTGGTGCTTGACCAAGAATCTGGAGTGAACTGAATATGACAACTGAAGTATTACTGTACATCAAAACTTACCAAAAACAAAAAGACAATCTGAATTGGCTTATATCCATTAAAGAAATTGGGCACATAATAAGCTTCTGAAATAAAAAGGCATCAGGCGTAGATGGGGTCAACGGTGAATTGCAACATTTAAGAAAAAATTATATCAATTCTTTACAATCTCCTTTAGAAGACAGAAATTGAAAGAATACATATATGCTAACTCACTCTGCAAGGCCTGCATTATGCTAAAACTAAGACAAGATAAAGACATTACAGAAAAAGAAAACTACACACCAATACCTCTCATGAATATGGATGCAAAATCCTTGAAAAATACCCAATAGAATCCAACAATGTGTAAAATGATTTATAAGATGCAACTAAGTGAGATTTACTCCCAGTACACAATGCTTATTCAATATTCAAAAATCAACTAATGTAATCCACCATCTCAACAGGCTAAAGAAGAAAAATCACAGCTCTATTTCAATAGCTACATAATCAGCATATGACAGAATCCAAAAGCCATACAGGAAAAAACATCTCAGTAAAGTAGGAACAGAGGGAAACTTCCTCAACCTGAGGAAAAAACCATACAGCTAGTGCCATATTTAAGCTTTCTTGCCCACATGAGCAAGATAGGATGCCCCTTCCCACCACTGCTATTTAACATCATACTGGAGGTCCCAGACAATGCAATAAGGTAAGAAAATGCACTTGAAAGGTGTAAAGACTGGGGAGGAAGAAGTAAAACTGCCTTTTCTACAGATGATAGGATTGTCTACGGAGAAAATCATAAAGAATCAACAATAACAACCAAAAACCTTTTGGAACTAAGAGGTGGTTACAGCAGGATTGCAAAATATAAGGCTAACATAAAAATCAGTCACTTTCCTATTTTAACAATGAAAAATTGGAATAAAAATACAATATTATTTGTGTTTAAACACATTTTTGACTTACTTTAGTACCAAAAATGGAATACGTAGATATAAATCATAGAAAATATGCACAAAAACTATATGGGGAAGAGTAATAAAAACTAACAAAAAAATAAGAGCTAACTAAATGGAGAAATAGAGTGTGTTCATGGATAGAAAGAGTCAGTACAGATTATCCCTAATTTAAGATGGCTCAGCTTATGCTTTTTTGACTTTATCATGGTATAGAAGCATAGTATAATAAGCATTCTGTTTTTCACTTTCAGTACAACATTCAGTGAGATATTCAACACTTCATGATAATATAGGCTTTGTGTTAGATGTTTTTGCCCAGCTACAGTCTAATGTGAGTTTTCTGAACATGTTTAAGATACGTTAAGCTAAGCTATGGTGTTGGGTAGATTAGGTGTTTTAAACACATTTTTGACTTATAATATTTTCAATTTATGGTGGTTTTATTAATATGTAACATCATCCTAAGTTAAAGAAGCACCTGCATTTCCAAGATATCCATAGAGAGATTCAACACAATCCCAATCAAACTCCTAGCAGTTTTTTCCAGATATTTTGTGGATATCAACAAGCCAATTCTAAAACTTATATGAAGATGCAAAAGATTCAGAATAGCCAATACAATTTCAAGAAGAAGAGCATGGTAATGGCCTGACACTACACGATGAGGCTTACTATAAATCTATAGTAATTACGATAGTGTAGTATTAGTGAGAGAATAGACAAATCATTGCAACAAAACAGCACAAAAACAGACCCACATGAATGTAATCAAGTGACAAAGGAGCAAAGGCAATACCATCGAAGTAAAGATAATCATTTCAACAAATGTTGCTGAGCAACTGGATAGCCATATGCAAAAAGATATATCGAGACATACACTTTACACTCTTCACAAAACTTAATATGGATTCCAGACCTAAATCTAAAATAAAACTCTACAACTCTTAGAAGAAAACACAGGAGAGAAATCTGGATAATCTTGGGTTTGGCAAGGGTATTTTAGTTGCCATTCCAAAGGCACTTCCACAAAAGAAAGAACAATAAGCTAGTCTTCCTGAAAGGTAAAAAATCTCTTCTCTTTAAAAGCTTCCAACAAGAGAATGAGAATATAAGCCACAAACTAGGAGAAAATACTTGCAAAAGATAGATCACAAAAAGATTTAGCCAAAATATAAAGAATCCTAAATGCTCAATAACAAGAACACAAATTACCAAGTTTTAAAAAATGGGACAAAGAACACCTTAGGAAAGAACAGAAACAGGTGGTAAGTAAGTACATGAAAAGATGCCCACATCAATATTACTAGGAAAATTCAAATTAAAACCATCATGAGGTGTCACTACACACCTGTGAGAATGGTCAAAATCCAGAAGTGACAACACCAAATACTGATGAGGATGTGGAGCACAGAGATCTCTCATCTGTTGCTGGTTGCAATGCAAAATGGTAGGGCTGTTTTGGAAGATATTTTGGTGGTTTCTTATAAAACTAAACATACTCTTACCATACAATCTAGCAATTATACTCCTTTGTATTTACCCAAATGAGCTGAAAATTTATATTCACAAAAAAACCTGACATAGATGCTGATAGCAGCTTTGTTCATAATTGCCAAAACTCAGACAATACTCTGGCAAAACATGGACAACATGTGGACAGCCAGGACATGAGCAACAAAGATGTTCCTCATGAGATGAATGAAATACACTGTGGTTCACTCAGGTGACAGAATATTGTACAGCTCTAAAATGGAATGAGCTATCAAGCCATGAAAATATATAGCAAAAATTAAATGTATATTATTCAGTGAAAGAAGACATGAAAGGCTACTTACTCTCTCATTCCAACTACAGTAGATGACATTTTGGAAAAGATAAACTATGGAGACAGTAAAAAGACCAGTAGTTGCCTGGGGCTCGGGGAGAAGGAATGAGCAGGTGTGGGCAGTGAAAACGCTCTACATGATACTCTATTAATGGGTTCATATCGTCACAATTTTGTTCAAACCCATGAACTGTACAACACAAAAAGTGAGTCCCAGTGTACGCTATGGATCTGTACAATAAGGATGTGTTGATAGAAGTTCATCAGTTGTTACAAATGTACTAAATTAGCTCTAATGTTGCTAGTGAGAGATGCTATGAATGTGCGAGGGTAGGAGGTATATGGAATAATTTTGCAATTCCCACTCAATTTTGTTGTTAATCTAAAACCATTCTAAAAATTAAATCTATTAATTTTTTAATTTTTAAAAGAGGTATTCAAAAGAGGTGATAGTCATAGGTACACATTCCAAGCAGGTATCAGTATTTAGAAAACAGTGACTGGGCAAGGCCCATCATCATGAGGGTGTGGGAGAAAGACGTTAAGTTCCTCCTGAGGGAGGACAGAATCACAGGGTCACTACAGAAAAAGTTAACTCTGGAAAGAATCGCTTTACCACACCACCCCTGGACATCATCTCCCCTCATCTCACCGATTTCAGGACAGCAAGGATCATGCTGGAGTCTCAGCACTTGGACTGCGGCTTGCAGGTGTCAGCACAACTCAAATGACAAAGCCACTGCCCCCTCTGCCCCCGGGCCTTCAAAGTACATTGTATGAAGCTCTCCAGAGGAAAAGAGGAACTTTCAGGCTCCTTTGCTATCAGTCATAGAAGCTCTTTGTGTACTTGTGAGCAGCCAAGAGGGAGAAGAAAACACAGACATAAGGAGGATGAGGAGTAGGAGGGGAAACTCCTTTCCATTCCAAGCTAAGTGTGCCTGCCTGCTAGAGGCAGGCAGAGGTGCTCTTCTTTGTTTGGAAGAAGAAACCGATGCTTGCATCTAAACTACATCCTAATTAGAAGCCACATCAGGCAAAATCTCTAAACCTTTACAGCTCTGAAAAGAAAAAGACATCACCACATTAGCACTCTGCAAAATGGAGTCATTAATACTCAGTAAAACACAGAAACTGTGAAAAAGGCTGTGAAGCACACAGCCGCCAGCGTTCAGCAGGAGCACATTATTGATGAATGAGTAATAAGTTCCAGTAGCAGAGGTGGGTGTTAAAACAAATAAATCCTGCCCTAAAAATTGAAGTTACCTCATTCTACTTCTAAATTACAAATTCAATAGACCAGGAACAAGCACTAGATATGATACTTGGGGAAGGCAGCATTTAGAACAACTTTCAATTGGTGGTTTAGGCTTTTTCAGAGAAAAGAATGTAAATGAATTCAGCCATAGGTGGTAAGCTCAGTGGCTCAAAGCAGCAAGCCTGTGCTAAGTAGCAAAAAGAAGATGCCACCAGGGATCGGCCTCCAAGAGAGAAGCGCTCTTCTTTCCTGGCCAAGATGTGCAATACCAACTAGTCCATCTGTCTCATACTTGCAGGCCCTTTATTACCAGAGACAGGACCAGATCTGGCCCTGCAACAACACAGTAAGACACATCCTAGAAACTGTTACTCTTCTTCATGGACAAGGCACAATGTGCTTTATGTTCTATTATGGAATGGCACTGGGATCCTAGATTCAAAAACTAGGTTTGAATCCTGCATCCACCACTTACTAGCTACTCAACCTCACTCAAGGTGCTCATTCTCTGTGCACTGCAGCCAGTCTGGTTTTAAGTACACTGAAATCGTATCATATACTTCACAGTTTGGTTGACAGGATTAAAGAGGGATACATGCAAGGTTTTGTAATGTGTCGAGAAAGAGCTATACAAATTTGTAGGATTATGAAATTCTGTCTTGGAAAGTTCTGTTTCATCAATACCAACAAACTTGGTAGCAGTCAAACTATTCCAGAAAAAGAAAGGGAAACAAGTGTACATTCTGAAATGCAAGATATTCAACAGAAATGTGTTGCACGGATGAATGACTGAACAAGGTTCACCAAAAGATGAAACACAGGTGGCAAAACCAGGGCCTAGTTTAACCTTGTCTCAGCCCATGCCCTAGGCAATGCTTTATCAGCCTCTTCAGTTTCACAGCCACTGAGCTCTAAGCCATGCCTTGGTGCCTACGCCAGATGTAAGAAGAGACACGGATAGGAAGAGAACTGGGGAGCAGCAGAGACAGACGAGAGGAACTGCTGCACTGCCAGCACAGGCATACATGCAGCCAGGGCCACAACCTCTGGGAAAGCACAGAGGCCTCAGCAAACCTCTTTCAAATGGCAGCAAGGAACAGGCACCCCCACAGCCGTCTTTGGTCCCAACTTGTCCAGTCCAGCATTGTAGTGTCCACACTTTAAGAGTTAGCAATTACTTATCACTGCTTTTGAGCAATTTGTTTTTCGTTTTCATGTTTCTTGTGCTTAGAATTTTCTGGGCTCTTGCATCTATGAATTCATAATTTCCACTGTTAGGAAAATTTTATTTCTTCAAACATTATTTTTGCTCCCACATCTCTTTTGTCCTTTGCAAACTCCAGGTGCATGTTTAGTGGTCTCCTCAAGTTGTGTCATAACTCACTAATGCTCTGTTCATTTTTAAGAACTCTATTCTCTCTGTGTATGTTTTATTTTAGATAGTTCCTACTGCAGTGCCTCCAAGTTCATTAATCTTTTCTCTTGCAACATGTAGTGTGACTTCTGCCATTAATCTTATTCAGTGCATTTTTTAAAAATCTTGGACATTGTTTCATCTCTAATAGATTGATTTGGATGTTTTAAAAAACCTTCCTATTCCTCTACTTACATAGTAGAAACTATGGAATACAGGTTCAACATCTCACTGAATGTTTGGTAGCTGTAACATCTGTATCACTTCCCAGCCTGTTGTGATTGATTGATTTTTTTTTCCCTCATAATGCCTGTATTTTCCTTCTGCTTTGCATGACTGATACATTTCTTGGTAAGTGCATGTCAGATACTGGATTTTTTTCCTTTAGGATGACAGATACATTTTGCATTCCTATAAATATTACTTTTCAGCTTTTTTGTATTTGTGAAGTGATAGAGAATTACATTTGGTCTAGGGCTATTTTCCCACTGTCAAGGGAAGACTCATCTGAAAATCCAACTCAGTACCACATGAATCCATTCTATCTACTAGGAACTGACTCTCTTCTCAGCCCTTTTGAGCACCAAGCACTAGTTTCTCTAACCCTGTTGAGGCCCACTCCGCCCCTCTTGGGTATTTTCTTCACTCACGTGGTGCTGATCAGGAGTCTATTAAAAGCTTGAGAGAGATCTCTGCACTCTGCACATCCACAGATCCCTCTCTCTCTTTCTCTCTCTCCTCTCCCTCTCCCTCTCCCTCTCATGCTTGATATTTTATTGTGTGACTCTTGCTCCTTTAGTCTACTCCAAACCTTCTACTTCCTCTTCCCAGGCTCTTCCCCAGAGCCAAACCCAGAAATTATCACAAGACAGCAAACTGGGGCAATCACAGAGCAATACTTACTTATTTTCTTTGTTTCAGGAATCACTGCATGGTCAGTATCTTGAAGGCTTTGTTTGTCTTTTGTTTTGTTTTGCTTCATTTCAGGAAAGGGGTTAAATCCAGCCTCTGTTACTCAGTCTTGGTGAGATCTTGAGATCAATGACACTACATTTTAGTACATGTGCTGCTGAAGGAAGCACAGTGACACTACATTTTATCCCAGGGTTTATTATCTTCCCATTGGACTCTGAGCTCCTGAAAGGTGGGTCTGTGTTTCACTCAACCTCACATCTTCATACGTCCTCAGCAGGACGTATTAAATATTAACTCAGTATCACAAACATACACTGTATTATCATACACAAACATATAACATATCACATGTATTAAACATTAATTCAGTATCACAAACATACACTGTAGTTGCCATTGCCTAGACCAAACATATCACATGTATTAAACATTAATTCAGTATCACAAACATACACTGTAGTTGCCATTGCCTAGACCACAGTGAGGGCAGCAAGCATGATCCACTGGATATTTCCAACATCTGAAGATTCAAAGAGACCACATGGGCCTTCTGGTTTATTCTGTATGAAACATGAAAGTCCACTAATACGTCCCTACTGCGGCAGCTGAAACTGACATGGTGTCTAGGTGGTAAGGAAAAATGAGAGAGGAGGCACTACGTAATAGACAATCTTTCTGGCCAAATTACCTCCCACACTCACCAATCACTAACAGGAGTCTGGAGACAGTGACTCTAGAAGCACCAGGGACAAAGGTTGTGAGGAGAAGACAGGCAGGGAACAGATATGTCCCTCTCCCCTCAAATAAAAACCTCTTTGGAAGTGGCTGTCATTAAGGAAGAAGGGCGGGGTCTCCTCGTTTCCCAAGTTTTATGTTTGTTCTTAATATTTACATTTTTCTAAGTTAGCAGGGTCGTCTCTTTCTACCCTCACTTTTCCAACAGAGCCATATGGCATGCAGGTACCTACATACATCTTAGCACACTGTGTGGCTGAGATTAACAGACAGATCACCAAATAAACAATCCCACAGTAATACTTCAATCACTGGAGACTTTAAGCAATTTAGGATGTCAACAACTGTTACTGGTATTGCTTATCATCAGTATAGCAGGTGAGAAAAAATTTAATATGAGTTGCATATGAAGGAGTTTTTATGCTAGTGGTCTATGAGTCTGCCCCATCCCTAGACATTAGTTAGGATAGGACCATGCTCTCCCATTTTACACAAGGGAACTAAAATCCCAAATAATTAAAGACAAGTCCTGAAACTAGTTTTCCCAGTCCTTCATTCTAACACCCTTATCTAAACTAACCCAAACCACAGGTAAGTGAGGAAGTTGGTGCCATTAATGTTTCCAGACAAACCCCTTACATCAAAAACATGAAAAAGGAGACTGGAGGTTTTTCATGTTTTGTTTCTCTTATGTCTACCATAGACTGGCTGAGGAATAGAATCTGGACAGAGAGAGAGAAAATATGGGAAAAAAAAGAGTCCTGGACTCTAGAACATCAAGTGAGTTTATTTTACATTTGAAAGAATAACAAGCTGAAAACAGAGGTCTTTTCCTGAAGGATGGAAGGCACCAGCCTGGCAACCCCCCAGACAGCTCGCTTTGAGAGACTGCAGGCTACCTGATATGCAAGGGAAGAAGTTATGACAGAAAGAAAGGGAAAAAAGGAAGAAAGGACGGAGAAGGAAAGAAGAAAAACAGAGAGGATAAAGGAAAGAAAAATGCAGGCTTCTCTTCCCAGCACCTCATGTAGGGAGTGTGTATAGCAGTACAACTGCAAAATGCCACCTTTTCTGACTTCACCCAGGAGCAAATGGCAGCAGAATGTGATCTCCCTGCAAGTACGTTCCTGCAGCATTTCTAAACAAGTTTATTTGGTCTTGGCAAACATGTACTTGCCTGTGACTGGTTCCACATTTTAAATGAGATGGTCTTCTCCTATAAGGTGAATTCTGTGGCCCTGGAAGTTGTTCTATTCTACTACCATCAGAAGCAGGTCCTCACTAAGCCAGCATAGTATGAACTAACACCCTGGTGTCTCAAAGACCATTTTGACTATAGAGATCTGGATAACAGGACAATGACAGGTGGGCCTTGAAGTCAATAAAGGACCATTATGAAACAGGGTCTGCCAGTTGTGTTTCCTTCAGCAGAAAAGGGAAGTGAAGAAACCCTCTTTTTAGGAGCAGGAGATAGAAACGAAAAGACGACACACAAAAGTAAACACATAAAGGCAACTGTACAGCGTGTGGCTAAAAACGCTTGAAAGTCAAGACAGTTACTCATTCTGACTGAGTTGGTTACGACGTCCACTAGGAGGCATGAGATCAGACGCACTGTGGGGTTGGGTGTGCCCTGAGTGGGTCCTCTGAAGCTTTGTGTGCTGGAAGCTTGGTCTCCACGTGCTCCAGGTGCTGAGGTAGAGAAACTAGACGAGGTAAGGCCTAGACCAAGATGTTCAGTCACGGACATTCTCAGAAGAAATCTGTGCTGGCCTTGTGGCATGGGTCAGATATGAGAGAGCTAGATTAGTTCCCATAAAAATGGAGGGTTAGAAACACAGCAAACTGGCCCCTCCCTGGTCCCTTGCTTCCTGTCGTGCCATATGCGCTTTTCTCCATATACTCCCACCCACTGTGGTGCCATCTGTTGCGAGGCCCTCACCAGAGCCAAGCAGATGCTTATACCATGCTCTTGAACCTCTAGAATTACAGGCTAAATAAATCTCTTTTATTTAGAAGTCACCCAGCCTTGGGTATTTTGTCACAGCAAAGAAAACAGTATAAGACAGATGGATCCACTTTAGAAACTGTCTTCTTCTCAGACACTCTGCAATCCCTGACATGGATAGGCAAGAAAATGAACTGTGTCCTGGATATATGATAACAATAACCCAGCCATATGTCCCAGCAGCTCCTACAGGCTTCATGGGGTATGAAAGCAGACAAGAGCCCTACTATGTTTTTACATGACAGGATAATTACTAAGATCTTAACCTGGGTTTCTATAGCTCTTGCTATGGTTCTCCCCTCCATACTCTAAGGAGGTAATAGGCTCTGGATGTTTACCTGCTCTGGGAGTCCTTAAGGGAGGAAGATGGTACTCCGAAGAGCAAAAATAAAATACGCCTCTGGACAGTTTCTTTTTCTGGACTTTTGCTTCCTGCCATTGTGAGCAGTTTAAAGAAGGTTATGTTATAGCAGAAGCCCAGAGGCATAAACAGGTAGAGAGTAAGCTTGTATTCCAAGAAATGGACGAGTGCACAGGGTCTAAGAAAAATGGGCTTCCTCAGAGGGTCTGTCGGGATGGCACCTTTCAGCTGCCTCCCCCAGTAAACCTGCCTTAGGCTAATGCCTTTCTAAAGAGCTCTAAAGCACTACATTCTTTTTAAATTTTCTCTGAACTGCTTCATATTGAACAATATTTAAAATATGCCTGCCACTGGGAAAGGCTTGGAAGTCTCCTTTGTTAAACAGGTGTGTTTGTGGCAGGTGTCTGTTTGTCAGTAGAGGTGATTTGCCTGATAATAGTTACATGTGCAGAATACTGTATCACTTTATAAAAATGACTACACTTCCTTCTAGAAATGGAATATGTCATCTCACTATACTGTTCACCTGGCAAGGACACAATGTGTGTCCTCTAATTATTTTATACAAATCAATAAATACTTACAAACAGCCTCATGAGTGGTACAAAAACATTCCTCAGTGCAGCTTTGCACTCCAGTGTCTTACATGTTGAAAAATAAGACACAGAAGACAAGGAGCATGACTTGTGAGGTGAGGCAGTGACCGTAAATAAAGTTTTGGCTTTGGTCAGGGAGCTCAGAGGAAGGGGACTTGGTGATGGCTAGAGGGAAGCTGGCAGAGGCTGCACAGGACAGAAGCAGAACTCACTGCTGAGCTTCCACTGTGAGCCAGGCTGCCCCATGTATGGAGCATCATTTTTCCCATGCAGAGCTACAAGACCCTCCTGATGGGTTTCTGTCAACAACCCTTCACAGGTGTCCTCATGGCAAGTTAGCTAGAATCTACCGCCAGGTCCAGATGACTCCAGAATGCTCTTGCTTTTGTGTCACATTATCACACCCAAGAGCAAAACCTTGGGGTTACTATTTTGGCATGGAGTAATGAGGCAAAGCAATGAGACAGAGCAGAGAACAACGACAGAAGGCGCCTCAAAGAGCTCAGTGTCCAGCTGAGTCTTGAAGGAAGACAAGTGAGTTGATTGTGTCCAGGCTCAGAGAGTCTAATGGTGACTTCCAGGGCACAGCTGCAAAGGTTTTCAGTTTTGTTGACTGCCTTGCATGAATTAGTCCCCAAAATCTAACTGCAACCCCACTTTATGGAACCAGTACCCAAAATAGCAGTGCTCAAAGGTGTGACCAAAAGATTGACTTGACGTCCTTTTAGGGTATCCTTACGTTCAAAATTAGTCTCATAGCTTTTCAAAGACTGCATTGTTCTTTTCCCTCTGCTTATCTACAGCAGACAGTGAGCAGAGCTTCCAGAGACCACGTGGGACATGGCATTGCGTCGACAGAATGCAGAAGTACACAAGAGAGTCCAGCCGTCATCTTGGCATCTATCTGTTAAGGTCAGACTAGAGAAACCTGCAGAGTGTAAAACAATGCCATGTGCAACACTATTTTGTTTGGGAAAATACGGTAATACCTCAGTTTACAAACACTTCTGTTTACAAACAATTTGGTTTGTGAACAGAAGGGCTCAGCAAAATTTTGCTTCTGTTTGTGAACATCAAGTGATGGACACAAACACAGCCATCTTCCCCAGAATTGTGGAATGAACTAAGTTCATGAAGCAATTTACTGTCTCACTGTATAGTCAGCAATAAGCTTTTGAGGAACATGCTGTCATTAACATACTATTTTCCAAGGCTTGCTCATAAAACTATAGAAGACATTTCATCCAGAAAGTAATTTCTCATTCTCTAAGCTGTTGAAACTTTTTATCCAGAGACTTTCTGCAGCATTTACCACATCCTCTTTGCTTCAGAGTAATCTGCCAGGCCCCTAGGTATAAGGACAGGTTCTCAGAATGCTGCATCTCCAGGTCTCCACAGCCTGGCACAGCTCTGAGAACACGGGGCTCTAACAGCTGGAATCACTAAGTACATAAAGCACAGCTCACATGGACAGCTCTCTGGTGATTTTAAAACCTGTCTAGCGGTTTGGAAGAAATGCCATCAGATGAAGAAAAAATGACACGGTATCATTTTTGCACGTGACAAAAAATGAAGCAAAAGAAGTGATGAGGAGCACACCACCGAGCCACCGCTTCATAGGTCCCCACATTTCCCTCTGCTGATGGCACTGAGCTTGGTAGTTCCACACAAGATGTGGACAAAGTCTTCCAAGGGTTAGGGTCCCCTTCCAGGGACAGAAGGGATCCTAATTTGGTTTCCCATACATTGGGGGCAAACCAGCTCTCACACACACAAGGACCTGGAAAAAGGAATCACAGAGGAAAGCAGCAAGGAGAATGTCTAGAGCTGGGGAACCGGGGATGCAAACCAAGCCTTCAGGAGATGCTGCCTGCCCAGCTGCCAGGCTCACAGTTATGCTAATGCTGCTGCTCCTGACAGACCTGCTTCCAGCTGGGTCTCAGCAGCCCCCAAGACAGGGCCCAAAGCTAGGAGGAAGCCACATGATCAGGCCTTCCTTCTGTGGACTCCCAAGCTTGGAACAGCTCAAAGGGCATTTCACAAAGGCTGCTTAACAGGGAAAGTAAATCCACATCCTCACTGCACCCTATCACATCAGTGCTTCTCCCTAAGCTCCAAGAGACAATCCCAAAGTAGCTGTAACCATTTCTAATTCTAGAAACTTCAAGGAAACTTCAAGTAGGGTGGATCAAATAAAACATTTTAGAAAAACTGAATCTACTGTGTACTTCTATCCACATGAACAGAAGCCTCTGAGTCATATACAGAAGATCAAGGGAGAATCCTTTATTCCCTGGAAAACTTTCCTCAAAGAATAGAGGGTAGAGGGCTCATGGCAAGTTGGTTTTAGAGCCACAGATTTGAATACTGTCTCCTTTCCCAGGGGAGAGGCTTTGAGACACTGCAGGTATTCCATAGCTCATGGTGGCCACGCTGAGCAAAGCCACTAGACCCAAAACCTGGGAGAGGGACAGCAGCTCCTTTGAAACTCTGAGGGGCTGCTGGGAAACAGTTCCACAGCCCAGAATGGAAATCCTGGACTATCCAGGAAGAGGACAATGACAGACTCCATGGAAAAAGTGGGGAAGGGAAAGAAGAGAAGGCCATTCTTGAGGATCAGGCAGTACATTAGTCAACTTTCTGTCACTGCACCAAAGGTGCAGTGAGCTCAGATAACACTTAAAAGGAGAAAAGGTTTATTTCGGCTCAGAGTTTTGA
This sequence comes from Chinchilla lanigera, assembly GCF_000276665.1. NCBI lineage: Eukaryota > Metazoa > Chordata > Mammalia > Rodentia > Chinchillidae > Chinchilla > Chinchilla lanigera. The sequence goes on along the minus strand of NW_004955489.1, from coordinate 1,345,990 downwards.
GGTTTTGGCCCATTACCATTCGGCCCTGCTGCTTTGGGCCTGCAACAGCACAATACATCCCGGCAGGACCACATGGCAAGGGAAGCCTGTTCACCTCATGGCAGCCAGGAAGCCAAACAAGAGACAGGAAGGGGCCGGAATCCAAAATCCCCTTAAAAGGCACAGCCCAGTGACCTACCCTCCTTCCACTAGGCCTCCTGAAGGCTCCAACACCTCCCAGCAGCACCACGGGCCTCGGGGAGATGTTCAAAAGCCAAACTCTCAAACATTTGGGTTAGTGTGGTCATTTCCATGGGCAGGAAGAAGGGAGGCTTGCATGAGTAGGAGAAGGCAAGAAAGTCCCTGCAGCCCCAAATGAAAACAAGTAGGTGGTGATTTCAGAGGGACGATCGCCTATGCACTTGGACTTCAACCTCAGGCGTGGGAAGGGACAGGCCTTCCCCTTCCCAAACACCACACCTCACACTACCAATGGCTAACCTCCTTGGGGCCACTCTGTGTGGCTCAGGGCAGGAGCTGTACGCTTTCTAAGGTGTTCACACGGGTGGCCCAGAGAGGTAGGAGGAGCTCAGGCCAGGCCACAATGAACAGATCCTGGGAAAACATCATTCTAAGCAATGGATCCCATAAGAGGAGGGAAGAGGAGAGGACACCCCCCCTTAACCCCCTCACTAAGTCAAAGTAGTCCCGAGTTCTGCAGAGAGGACAAGACCCACACATGGTGATGGCTGAGAAGTGATTCCCACAATCTGACTGATTGCTTGTCTGATAAAACAGTCCCATCAGGATGGAGCATTTCTTCAGTTTGCCCCAGAGTAGCTCAAGCAAAGGGCAATGCAGGAAAAAGAGAACAAATAAAGATGCTGCTCTGTTGCTGACCACAGTCTTTCTCTACATGAGTAAAATGTGGCCAAAAATACCATCAGGTTCCCCCCACCCCACCCACCTGCACACCTCAGTGCTCACAGCGGTGGGAGGAAAGCAGCTCTGTTTGGGGCTGAAGGAGGAGGCCTGGCTTCGGGAGACCCGCGCGCTCACCATCGCTGCCAGCCAGCCCATCTGTTTCCCATTGTTGGTGCCTAGCCACCCACAGAGCAGCCAGGTGGCTGAAAGTGGCCCTTAGGGACATTGCTAAGATGCCACCTCTACCTGCCAGCTGGGAAGGAGGCCTGTGATGCAGTGGGTCCTCCTCAGCGTCCTGGCACACTCTGTCCCCAAGCTCAGGTAGAGATACTGCCAAGAGCTGTCCATCTACTTTTTAAAAAAAATACTTCTGGGATCTTTCCAGTTCTTTCTGTACTCACTGCCCCTGCCCTCTTCCAGTGAAATACACCAAAGCTCCCCACTGTTTCTGCTTCTCATCCTGCCTCCTCCAAGCCAATCTTCAATAGTAATATTCCCTTTTTAATACCTTCAGCTGTCTCCTGCTGCCCTCAGGAGAAAGTATACGCTCTGCAGCGCACACATCTTTTCAGAATTAGTCATTACTTTCTGCCTGAGCCTTGATTCTTGCTGGTTGCACACATTTTAACTCTGTGGTCTCATTCTCTTCAAATGCACCACGTGTGCATCACCCATCCACTCCCCTCCTTCCTCAGTCCCTCCTCCTCTCCCTCCAGCTGCCTAACTTCTATTTTTCCTCCAGGTTACAGTAAACATCCATTGCTTCTTTACCACCTAAGACCCATCCCTTTGTTTAGAAAGCTATACCTAACTGCAGCCAGAGGACGTCTCACACTGTATCAAAATTGTGTATTTTTCTGTCCCTTCCTAGACTATCCCTGCCTTACAAGTTTGTTATTATATTCTCACAATCTAGCAGCTCAAAATTGTCTCAAGTGAATGAATGAATTATATTCATCATCCACAGAGAGTAAATTGACAGTAAATCCTCTCTAGAAAGATTCAGCACCATGGATGTTGCCAAGACCCTGTTTGCCTTCAGAAGCAAAAATTAGGCAAAAGGGTTTGTCTTCCCCTGATATTTCTACTGTCTTCTCTAAACACAAATAGTAGAGTATTTCACTTCATTAGCAAATAGCAAAAACATTTCACTGACATGCAGCGTAGAGTAAAAAGGATCTATTTGCAACTGAGAAATACTTATGGTGTGCCTTGCACATGGTAAGTAATAAACATTTAGAAAGAATGGAATGCCATGACCTTGAGACTAATGTCTTGCTCTTCTTACTGGAATAGCACACCTCAGGTCAACCTCAAGTCCTCTGGCAAGGCTGAGTCCTCTGGCGAGTCTTGGCCCAAAAGTACACAGATCTCAGATCTACCTCATCTCTCTATCTCTCGGGAAAAGCAAGATGAGAGGAACTTTCCCTTTCTCCTGCTGGTGAAACATAAGAGGCACAGAAAAACAAAATTGCTCTTTTGGTGAACAACGAACTGGTCCCATTCCAAATGCTTGTTCTCTCTTTCTCCTCCCCATCCCAGAGCAAGAGCAGAGCCATGACAAGCCCACTCACTTCTGAGAAAACGGCTAGTATATCTTAGCATTCTATTATTCTGTGGTTCTTTATGTACCTGGCCAAGAAACTTGTATTTATAAGCCCTACTGGTAGCCTCCACAGAACTGTGGGATGTCAGCAGGTAATGCACTGTAATGCCAAGTGCTTTTCTCACTAATGCATAATTAAGATCATTGAGTTATAAATGTGAGAACATTCAACTGGAGTATATTTAAATAATGAGATAACTGCCTCACAAGAAGCCTGATTACAGAAGGAAAGTAGCAGCTGAGTGAGTCCTGCAATGTGGCGACCTCATCAGAAGCCTCTTTCCAGTGCAGGAGGAGAGCAGAGCATCCTTCTTGGACCTTTGCCCCACTAACCTCAACAGCTGCTCCTCATCCTCCCCATCCCCAGCACTTCAAGGCCTCCCTCTCTAGCGGACAAGCAGGGAAGGAGAGCTGACACTGCTCATAGAAAATGAAGAATTCTCTTTGAGGCAGTATTATTTCAAAGGCTGATAGCATAAGGAAGTGAGTAATGCCAGCATTTTGTGACAAAAGGAACAAGTCTGGAGCTCAGGCTGCATGGGAACTGGCCCCCTTCTTGTAATTCATGGACTTCTGCACCAATTTCAAAAGAGGAGCTGAGTGAGATCAGACAATGTCTAGGTGGTTTTCATCAGGTAATACCCACATCTCTAACTGAGGTAAGAACAGAAAGAAAAAAGATGATAAGAGGAGTGATACTGAACAGCTATCTCATAACTCCAACAGTTATTTATTGAGCACTTAGTACACACATCCCTTGACAGAGACTTCATGGACGTTATACCCAAACATCACCACTTCCTGCCAGGCAGACATCATTACCTCCATTGTACAGATAAGGAAATTAGAGCTCTGAAGGCAACACCTGTAATGTTTCCAAAGCCACACAGAGAATTAAAGGATGCCATACTGATTAAATTTATGAATAACTTAAGGCTAGGTAGATAATAACAAGCAAGTGGATTAAAGATCCTTATCTTTAAAGATGAACCCAAAAGCATAAGCAACAAGTGGAAAAAAAATTCACTGGACTTGAAAATTTTAAACTTCAGTGAATTATTGGATGCTATCAGGAAAGTGAAAGGTAACCCAATCACAGAATGGTAGAAAATACTTGTAAATCATATATTGGACAATCCAATAATCATGAAAATAAATTTTGAAGTATACTTGTAGTTGTAAACTAAAATTTAACAAAAATTGTAAATTTTAATTGTAACTTTAAAACTATATCTAAGCACATGGAAACAAAAGGGTAGAAATTTATTCAATGAGAGGCCTTAAGAGCTGCTCACAGGAAAGTGCTATGTGAGAACCAGTGGCCATTTCCTGAGGCCATACCCTCCTAGTTAGGTAACAAAGGTCCTGCTTGAGTGGATGGGGAGGATGAGGAGCAGCTGTTGAAGTTAGTGGGGACCTTTGCTGCCTCTTAAGCAGTGGGGAAGCTGCCTCCAGTGGGGAAGGGCTTACTCCACTCAAAATCATGGAGTTGGGTCCAAAACACAATTGCCAAAACAAGGGTGGTAGAAATGTGCTTTCTCCATATGTAGATGCCTGTCAAGTTTTGGTCAAGGAACACTGGTAGTCTGAGATTCTGTGATTCAGGAGCCTCCATGCTGTGTGCAAGAGTGCTTTGTTCCTCTGTTATAAGTCGTGCCTGCAGAAGCCATTATTCCTGAGCACTCAGTCACAACCCTTACCCTACTTTCCTGTCCTGTAGGTGTCACAGCAGAAAATGAGAACGCAGAACAAAACACCGTGCTTTGGTCCAAACTCAAGTTGGGTCTACAAAAAGGGGATGGAATAAAAAATAACAGCAAATGAAAGATGCATTCTATTGCTGACAGCATGGGGAAATCCTGTCTGTGTCAGAGTTTACCAGTGGGTAGAGGACCTTTTCCCACACTGAAGCAAAGCAGAGCTTCTGCTTGCTGCTGCAGGTGACATGGACAGCATAATACTGACATTTTGATAGAGAAAAGAATTTATCCCCAAACAGTAGGTGTGGGGACCACCAAGCCACATTCCCCTGAAAAATGAAGCCCCTGGCCCCCCATTCTATTTAGTCCTCATCTTTCCCTGCTCACCTGTATGTGCAGAGCTGACTGTAGAGAGGTAACTGTTCCCTTAATTGGTTAAAAAGAATGTGACCAAGTCCAGCCGTGTGTCACTGCAGCGAAGCAGCAGCCTGTGGAACAGCATCGCTCCCCAATCCCACCCCCATGGCTGGAACGGAAGCTCCAGCAAGAGCCTGTGAAATCCCAGAGCTAAGACATGAAATAACATCTCTGCTGAGGCCATGAGACTCAAATAGAAAACTACATTCCCAGCAGTAAAGATGTGGATTCGCCAAACATCAAGTTATTCGTTAAACCACTATCTAATTCAGAAGCCTCTGTGCTTTGTGCAAGAGTGCTTTGTTCCTCCGTTACAAGTCGTGCCTGCAGAAGCCATTATTCCTGAGCACTCAGTCACAGCCTTTACCCTACTTTCCTGTAGGTGTCACAGCAATAAAAGCCATGGCCACTCTGGTTCTTGGCCTTTTTTTCCAAGAGAACAACAGGTCATTCCAGAAGCCCTTAAAACTGCAGATCTCTCCTTGTCTTTCTTCTGCCATGTGCCACATTGCTGAGTAGGAGACTGAACCCTCTGCAGGGGTCACACTGCAAGTGAGGAACCACATGGTACATGTCAAACGGAGAGCAGATGCGACCAGGTAGCAGAAGCAGCAGCTTTGGTCACCTCAGGTCAACATGAGATCACTGATACTCCTTAAATCATGACTTTGGGTCTAATAATTTTTGCCTGTAAGTGACCAAAAAAAGAGATCACTATTTTGTTCCTGCTACTATGATTCTGTCCCTTATCTATGTTCCTGGATTGGTGTAGTTAAGGAAAATGGCGAGATACATTTGCAGTTGGGTTCAAAAGCCAACTGCAAAAGCAGAGAATAGTAGAAACATGGCTCACGGGACAACCTCTGAAAATGAATGTGAGGTTCTCCTCAATCTCAACGCTCTGTGATGCCCATAAGATTAGGGAAGAATAGGTTCATAATGACAAAAAGGAATCTGTCCCCTTACCATTTCTAACAGGTTAGCACAACTGTTAGCAAGGGTTTGATCAATATTTGGGGAAGGAAGGGAGGGAGAGAGCAGCAAAGAAAGACTTAAATCCCACACCGTGTTTTGATGAAGGTCTTTGCATCTTGTTAAGCTGCTAGACCTATGCCAAAGCCTCCTGCATCTGCATGTGATCACAGCTCAGTAATTACAGCTTCCCAAGAGAGATGAAACAGAAAAAGACAGCCAAGGGAGGACCTGTGGCTTCTGCCTGTTCCCCAACTTTCCCCTTGCAAGGCTGGGCCAGATGGGCATTCCTATGGCCCAAAAGTCCCACCATGTGGTGTTTTGTCTGCAGCACTGGAGTCAGGCCACTGCTCTCTGCTAATCTGTACATCTGGGCCTGGCTTTGTACAGGCTCATTAGAGTTTACTGCAGTTCTCCAATGGGTGCAATGTTTCCCTCATACCAAATCTGGGGACCTCTGAGCATGGGCCTGGCCTCCAGTTACACAGTCATGATCAAGATGGAGGATACACCACGGCCCTGCTCCGGCTCTACCACCCGACTCCAGCCCAGCTCCTCTTCCCATCTCCTTCTCCCAGAGAGGAACAAAGGGCTATCCTCTGACCAAGGTCAAGCCTACAAGCAGGGCACCTGCAGCCATGCAGAACTCACTGATGAATTTTCACCTAGCTGATTTTATATCAAAGCCTCCTGCTCCTTCATTTTGCTCTTCCTACCAAGACCTCTTTCCTTGCCAAGCTTTCTTGAGGTGATGGTGGGTTTTTTCTTTTATCACCACACAGCTATGATTCAGAACCAGACCTCTAGCTGATGAAAGCTAAAATTATTCTCTCTCACTCACCCATGCACAGAGGACCACAAGGGGGAAAAGTGAAAATGGAAACATTTTGTGAATCTGCAGTCCCTGGAAGTGGCCAAGGCCATACCACATTTTGCAGCACCCTCACCTAAAGGTTTTCTTCTTGATTTTTAGCTCCACTCACTTGTGAGCCCTTATGAAGTTCTCCTGCTGTGAGGCGCTGTGCTGTCCTTGTTCTTCATCAACATCTTTGCATGTAATACTCACTCCCTGTCTTTCAATCCTCATCCAAACCTTCCCAAAGCCCCTGGTAACGCTGTGAAACAATTCAATCAACTGAATGTACAAATAACACAGACGAAGGTGGTTAGAGCAGGTCATCAGCACCAACTAGCTGACCGTCTGTGGCACTGAAACCAAGGTTCTGGGAGGGAAGAACTTTGTCACGGATGCAATTCAATTTGAATCACTCCTATTTTCAGATGAAATAAACAGACTCAGGAATTGAGTGCTTTGTTCACCTATTAGGTAGCAGAGCCAGGATTTATCCCCATGCTTGTCTGTTTTGATACCATGGACTTTCTATGGTACATGATTTCAGAAATGGAAATGTTATTCCTGACCTAATGCCAGCTGCAAGTGCAGCTTGACTGCTGTCACTGGTGATTGAGATGGCTTTCATAAAGTATCCTCTTCTCTACTTAGTCTCTGCCTAGGGAACATCAGTTCAAAAGAGGGCAGTCCAGAAGAAGAGGACAGTCTTTGATAGAAGCAACCTGACTAGTATTATGGGCTGTAGCATCTCTGGTCTAATAAACTCAGTGATCTTATCCAAAAATCTACGAGAAAAATAGTCTATATTCCAGTGACTCTTGTACATGGAAGATTACAGGACCAAGACCTCACTGTTCAAAAAAGTCACCAAACTGGCCTTACTTTAGTGTGTTGCAAACCTGTCTCTTGGCATATGACAGATGTTTCAAACTGGTCACCAAACTCTAGCCTACTACAGGAAGAAGTCTGAGCACTAACAAGTCAATAGGCACAGAGCAGGTGCTCAACTCTCTGATCAGCACTGTCTTTCTTCTTAGCACTTGGCAGAAAGGTGATGGATGCTTTCTCTGCAGCCTTCTGGCCCAGGCTTGCTGCAGGGCCATCCTCACTGCTGATGGTCACTGGGATGACAGCACAAACCAATGGAAAGATAGTGAGCTTGGAGGTCAGAAATCCAGATTTGTATTCAGGCTCTATGATTCACAAGAAGCTTGACCCAGAGAAAGGTTAGTCACATCTCCAAGCTTCAGTTTTCTCTCCTGTGTAACAATACCTGTGGCATAATAGAGCTGAAGGAATAAAATGTATGAAATACTCTGCATACAGTATATGTTCAGTCATTGTTCATTATTAATACTATTCATTTTGTGACAAAATAAAACAAAATTTCATAACAAAATAAAAGAATAACAATAGCTAATATATTGTGTATCATTATCTTCAAAGAAGTTATTCAGAGTACAAGACATAGACAAAAAACACTCTTTCTTACAAAAAAGAAAGAAACAGATAATATAGAGGTAAGGGTGGCATGAAAGAGATTTTAATCTGGCCAGTTAATAATGGGTAGGAAAATCATCATTTATAAGGACAAGTGATATTATAAGAACTATATGAGTTATTCTTATATACTGCTTGTAAGTGATGCATATCCTACCCATTACTAACTGGCCAGATTAAAATCCATTTCATGCCGCCCTTACCTCCACATTATTGAATGAACACCATCTTCCCAGAAGTCTGAAAGCTTATTCTACAAACATTCACTGCTTTCCAGCTTTATGTGGGCTTTCTTGTTTGCATCTGTATTTCCCAAGCTACATGACAAGCATTCTGAGGAAGGGATGCTACCTCATTTTTCCTTCCTTCCTCCACCCCGCCAGGATTGACTGAGCCTTCTGTGGACTATGTGCAGTACTGGCCCACACAGCCCCTGACCCAAAGGAGCTCAGAGTCTGATTGGGCAGACACCTTGGGAAGGCCCTCAGTGCCCGGCCCAGGGCCCTTCCCACATAAATGGGGTGCGTCCTCCCTGAGCCCTACCTTCGTTCTCCAACTGGCTCATGGCCCCGGCACACAGTCCCATAACAGCCTGTCCTTTCCTTGGTGAAGACCCGTGCCCTTGTGTGCTCACTGCCTTCGCGTCAGAGCTCACACCCCTCATTCACCACTCCATCGTCAGTACTCACACAGCGCCTGGCACCTGGCAGGGTCTCACATGACCACAGAAGTACACAGGGAGCTGCTGCTTGAGGTTCTGGGAATTGCAGGTAGATAGAACTGTTGTTCTCAGAGACATGCTTATTCATGTAGTTTTAGAAACTTTCCTCTTCCCGCCAATTTTAGAGAAGGAAAGGGAAATTGTGTTCTCTAGAGTCGTTTTTCTAGCTGCCTATCAATCTGTAAGTTGAGAGCCACAGTAAATGTTTGACAAAAAGTAGGCAGCAGGGTGTGAATGAGATTATCCAAGACCCTCAGCTAAAGGTGGAGTGGAGGCCTTGAGCACTCATCACTACAATCACCACTCCTCCACTTCCCAGGACACAGAACGGCCCATCGCTATGATCCACGGGCATAACCAACAATCTACAGCTACAAGAACCAGCCACAATCCTGGCAGACTGACAGAGCCAGAGCAGCAGTGCTGGGACACATGAGCCCAACTCCGCGTCTCACAAGCTGTGCACCAAGTTACACCTGGTCTCCTCATCTATAAAGTGCAGGAATGCTACCTGCCCCATGGAGCATCATGAGTTTCAAAGACAAAAACAGACATACAAGCAAAGCAGAAACAAAAGATCAGATTCCAGCAGCACCTCCATTTTCACTTACATGGAAACTGTATTGTTAAAAAGGAAAGGAATTTTGCAAATAACGTGGGTACCTATGAGGTCACAGACAATATGCCTCTTCAATTAGCATCCATTCTCAGCACTTTCTAATGTTAAAGCTTGCTGCAGATTCTTCTGGCAGTGCAGCAACACAGCTACAAACCAGGACGCAGTCCTCCCTTAGCACAAGCAAGCAGACACGGTTTTCACCACCATTATAATTCAAGATAACAGAAATACCTTCCAGGAAAAGTACCTCCCCCCGCCATCTCTCCACTGCCCTCACTCCTCTTCCCCACTTTGTACCTCCCAGCACTACACATCACAAAGACACTTACCCCACCACACCCCAGAATAATCACCAAGGGGAGCAAGAACACAAAGGGAAAGATTTTGTGGTCAGATGAAACTGGAATCAGAATTCAATCCAGCTGTCTGTACCTGTGACCTGGCATAAGTATTTCATGTTTCTGAGTCTCAGTTTTCTATCCATAAAATACAGATAAGTAAGAAGTCCATTTGCAGGGTTGCTGGGTAGTAAAAGGTTCCCAGTGTGACATCCTACCTGTGTGGGGTGCTCACAGCACGACTCTTCTGAGTCCCTTCTCTCCTTCTCTCTGAGAAGGCTTTCTTGCCACTCTGGTCTTGTGTTCTGCACAGCAAAGATCTGGCCCATCAGGTCTGGGAAACCTCCCCAGTGACACAAAAGGACTTTCCACATAAAAGCTGCCCCTAACTTGCTCTGCTGCTGGGCCTTTCTTTAAAAGATGTTCTGCATCCAGGAAACCTCATATCCTGATATACTGAACGACCTTCACATTAAATACTACAATGCACCTGATATTTTGTCAAGTTCAACTTCTCTTAAGATAGGTCACAGCCACAGAACTAAGGAAGGGTTGCAAAACATCATGGTTTGCTGATCCTTGTTGTGGGCAGGAGGAAGAGGAGCTGGAGAGCATTCTCCCTCAGTGTAAGCAAATGCCCACCTGTGTTACGCACTTTGCACTGTTTTGTTCCTCCACCTCCAGTGGTACCCATCTTCCGTTGAAGAAACTGTCAATGGTCAGAGTATTACATCAAAGACAGAGATAACTGGCAGCCAAAACCACATTCCCCCACACTCTAGCAAAATGTGCATAGGCACAAGAAGAGTAAGAGCAGGAAAACTCACAGACCTGCTCTCTGGAAGCCAGGAGTCTTCCTGGAACTGGATAAAATATGCAGCAGGTGGAAAAGGTAACTATGATGCCAGAAGAAAGTCCATAAAGAGATCTAAAGTAAGTGCCATTAAATAAACCCAACACAGGGCCCATCGCGCCCAAGAGCATGAAACTAAGGCCTCAGTAGAGCCTGGGAAGAACCAGCGTTAGTTTTCTAGAGGATAGGAGAGAAGAATGTAAAAGACAGAAGGCAGCCCAAGGTTATATCAAAGGTGGGGCTACTCTACAGAAATGCACAGTGGTAGGCAGAATTCTTTTAAAATCAGATTTTAGAGAAAACCATCTGATTTGCTGGGCAGAAAAGAACTGTGAGAACAAATGAGTGGTTACTTCTCCCAGAAAATTCTGAATGCTGGCCCATTTCCCAAAATAAATATAAACTAAAAATGAAATTAAATAGTGTTCCCATGTTGTTGAGAAGAGAGCAGCAATTATTATTTTCTTTTTTCTAAGAACAGGAAAGAAAAAATTAACTGGGAAGAGCAAGAAATAGCTACTGTTACTAACAACACTAAAAATCATGACTTCTGCATGTAAAAGTTTCAACTTTCTTTTAAAGGTTGTCATACATCATCATCTCATTTTGTTTTCACTCCCCACCAAGTGAGATTGTCAGGATAGCCTTTAACCTTTAATCAACAAACACAAAAGCACAGAGCAAATACAGTACTTGAGTCAACATCTCCTAAGTAGCAACTTGAGGGTGAAGTTCCAACAGGGTTTGCTGCCTTGGGGGAAAAGTCTGCTGGTGTCAACTGATGGAAAATGAGCAGAAGAAGGAGGAAGAGCAGGAGGAAGAAAGCTAAGGCAGATGCTGCTAACCACTCCCCCCAGTATCTTTCTCCTTTCTATGTATTTCTCCCTGGACAAACAACCACCCCGAAAAAAGAATACATTCCCAGTCTCTCTTGCAGCTAGATGTGGCCAAATACCAAATTCCATCCAACTAATACAAATTCCCAGTTTTGGTCTCAGAAGGAAGGCATGTGACCAGCCTTCCTCCCTTTCCCTTCTTTCAACTTTCTAGAAAAAAATGAACATATGACTGAAGCATATGGCATATGGGATCCCAATATGGAAGTCATGTGTGAATTCAGCAGAGAACTCTGGGTCTCTGGTGCTGTGGTGGGAGCCAGATGGAGCCTAAACTTTAGGAAACATGCTCGGGGTCTCTGTCCAACATCAGAACCCATACGCTAAAATAAAGAAGCTTTCTCAGTATCATCAAAGACTCCTTCCCCAGTGTCCCGTGCCTTTTCAACAGTTCAGAATTAGCAAGTCAATAAATTTTAAGAGAATATTTGCAAACTCCTAGGAACTATGACCCATATAATTTTTAGAAAAGTAAGTATACTGGAGCAGAATACAAGAGATTTTCAAGCTGGGGTGGTATTACATACCTGTAATTCCAGGACTCTGGTAGGCTGAGGCAGTGGGATCACAAGTAGGGCAACTTAGCAACTTAGTAAGACCCTGTCTCCAAATTAAAAAACAAAAATATATTGGGGCTATAGCTTAGCATGAAGGCCCTGAGTTTCTCTAGTACTGCCAAAGATATATGACACAAATTTTCAGCAAAAGTAAAGAAATAAGAAATATTAAGGTCATGAAAGAGGCAGGGAAGAGCCCATATCTAAATGCAAGTGACAATACTCACAAAAAGGCCACAAAGCATGGGTGGGGTAACAGTGGGTGAGGTAATGGGGTCAAGTGACCAGGGGTGCAGTTACTAGTGTCTGTACCCCCCACCAGGAGAGAGGCAATATAGGGAAACCTTGGGAGTAGGCCCTGTGGCTGTGGGGGAGTGTCCCAGGTAGGGGGAGTATGTCTGAAAATTGATCAGGTAAAAGGAGGGGCTCTGCTCATAAGAGTCCTTTAGCATCAAGTCAGCTAGGGTCTTACGGAGCTGGGGGTGAACTTGGAAGAAAGACGTGGATTCCAAGATTTTGGTGTGATGCAACACTGAGGCAGGAAACCACATGTGAGACCTGAGGGCAGAGAGTGTCTGGAGGAGGAGCGCAGTGTCTAGACCCCTGCCATTTTCAGAGAGACAGAGAACTGGATGCAGCTTCCTTAGGGTGACAGGATGACAGCATGGCATTATGAGGAGAGAGGCAGAAAAGTGCAGGCCCATCTTTAGAAAATGGCAACTGTCTCCTCACCATCAAATTCTCCTGAAGAACTGCTCAAGACAGGAATGTGTCCCTAAGCTGAGACCAAGGTAACAGGGCTCTGCCCCTGCCAATTCTTCTTCCTCTGAGGAGCCCCGTGGCAGCTGGGGCAATGCTCAGCCATGGTGAAGACTCCAAGCCCAGGGGCCTTTGTCACTGGCTGGTCAACTGATAGGGCCTGCTCTGTCCACACTCATTTCCACCACCAAGGGCTTCCAACCCCTTGAGGACAGCAGCTCTAACACTGTACTCCAAACCTCGTGTCCAAACTGCTACCTACCAGGCACGGTGCTCAGCATGTGATCACTGAAGAGTCTTCCGCTTTTCTCAGCACTATTAACACCCAGGAGAGGCTTGGGTATAAACACAGGAGTCTACTTACCATGCCCCAGGGTGAGCTCCTGCAGGAGACACACAGACACACCCAAGGAGGGACAGGAGGTCCTGGCAGGGGCTGGCTTGCCCCTGATCCAGGCCAAGAACCAACACTGGATGTCAGACACAAAACCAGACAGCTACAGGCACCATGATGTACCTCACCCATAGCTAAGCACAAAAACTTACTTTTATTTTGCTCTTTCATTTATTTATATTTTAGGTTTCTCACATGAGAGAAACAATGCAATATTTAAGCATATGTGTCTGATTTATTTCGCTTAACATAATGGCACCGATATGCACTCATTTTCCTACAAATATAAAAGGAAACAAGGAAGAGAGAACAAGAGGAGGAGGGAGTGGTGATGGAGGGGAGCAGAAGGGGGTAAAAAAGAATTAAGATGCATTATGTGCATGTGCAGACTCCCCACAATGCATGTACTAATTATGTGCTGCAAATATGTACTAATTAAAAAATCAGCACTGGAAAAAAGACTTAAATTAGCCAACAGATTTTACCTCTTCATGAAAATTTTTATTAGCACTGAGAAAAGTGGCTACTTTGCAAATATTTATTTTTTTTGCTTCCTAGCATCCTCTAGAGAATAAGCCCAGTTGTAATGGGATAGTCCAAGCAAAAAAGAAGGGACAAAAACCTCAGGTAATCTACATTATGGCTGATGCACTGCAATAGAATAGACAGGAAATACAGTGAATTTTACTGCAAAGAAGAAAAAAATCATAACATAATCAGTATTTTAGAAGTTTATGGGCCCTGTGTTTCTCCCCCAGCCCACCCCTTAGTGACTGCCACAGTGACCTAGCAGGGAGGCAACAGAGAGCCTTGGAAGAAATGCAGACGGTGACTAATGTGCCCGCGCAGCGTAATCCCAATTCTGCTGCCAGTCTGACCTTATGAGCCGTACAGGCACGAGAGAAGTGTGTACAGGCAGACAGGATAACAGAATCCCGTAAATCTAATAAGATATCAGCAGTTATCCTGAACAAAGGTTGTTCAGAATGTGAGTATACAAGGATAATTACCATTCATTACGCAGAGGGCAATAACTTTCTTGTTAGCACAAAAATTTGTCAGGCATGTGTCACATGGGAAGTGAAACAGATGTAACTGTAAGTGACAGGTTGCTGAAAAATGGCTGGTTTCCTAAGCACCCAGCCCTCAGAGTCTGTAACATAATCTTGTTGTTAAATTAAAATGACAACAACAACAATCATAGAAAAAGTTTCCACCACAGAAACTGCCGGCTGCTAGAGTTTACAGAGGGCATTTTCAGCATGTCAGTGAGAAGCGTGGAAGATTGTCAGAGGCTGGATGTTCCCATCACAACACAACACTGTTATAACCCTAGCACTGTCATAGAGAAGGGCCAGACCTGTACCCTCTCGCTCCTGCCCATCAGCCCCACATTCTTGAGAAAATCAGTTAGCTTCTTGGAGCCTTATAAAATAGAGGTAATTATCTCTAATGTACACAGTTGTCATAGTCAATAAGGAATCGTGTGCAGTGCACTAGCACTGTGCCTGGCAAAATAACAAGTGTTCAGAAAGCTATTAATAGAGTCACTTCATCAAACATCACACAAGGCTGCATGCTGCAGAGGGGACTATCTGTGTATTAAACTTTTATATAAAGAAATGCAAACATCATCTGACTCTGAGAAGGTGCAAAACAAAACAAGTGGTAATAACTGAGTTTCCCCTGGATACTTAGGAAATTATGTTCCCCATAGTTTGGTTTTGGAGAAAAAAACTACTTATCCTTATTATGCTGCCACCAGAGCTCTTTTCTTCTAGGTAAAAAGTTGCAGGGAAATTTGGTATTTGAAAGCCTTTGGGGAGCCTTTGAAATAGGCCCATTTTGTAACTGACCACTCTTAGCAAATTCTCTGTAATGGCTATAATGATGGCTTCTAATTGACAAAGCATCTCATCTCTCCACTGAGAACAAAATCTTGTCCTGAGCATGATGCATCTAGTTGATTACTCAATACTCTTAAGCCTCAAAAATGTGCTGCAAGTAAGCTAGGGGTACAGCTCAGTGGAGGAGCACATACTTAGCAGCCACAGGGCACTGGGTCCATCCCCACCCCGTCCCGCACACATAACAAAACAAAAATAAAATAAAAACCCTGCAAGCTCTGATGAGGAAATGAGCGCAGCTGACACTAAAACCTTTCTAGAAGTGTTTCCTGCGACATGAAAAACCTCCTCAAGTTCTAATTAAAGTGAAGCAATTAGCCACCCACAAATCCTTAACACTGTGTCCTATGGCCAGGAAATCATCTCTGTTAAAATTCATTTTAAAGCAAGGAGCAGACGCAAGAGCTTCATGGACACACGTGTCCCATCAATCAATCACCCTTCAGACACACTCTGTACGTACTCTCAGGCAAACTGCTGGCAGAGAGGCCTTCACAAAAGAACTGCATCAGATGGGATGAGGTAGCTGGGACAAGGCAGGTGGTAAGCAGCAAAGGTGACAACCTGGGCTAATAAAATCCACACAGAAAACAGGATGCAGGATCTCCAGTCAGCTCAACAAAGTAAGCACGGCTACAGCCTCAGGTACAATTAATTCATCGACTTCATCGTGAAAAAGCGCATTAGGCAACACGGTTTCTGCTGCTGATCCCGGGCCCAAGAGTCCCCCTGTGCAACCAGACTACTATCCAAATGAGAGTTCCACCAGGACTGCCCTGTTCCATGTCCCCATTGTCACAAAAGCATCAATAGGCCACACTTGGCAGCTTCACGATGAGTCCAAGTCACTCAGCTTCTTTCTTTTGTCTAGGTAACCAGGTCTCCCATCGCTAAGGCTCCCTTCAGTGAAGGGAGTTTACTGTTTGCAGTCAAAAGTGATTTCCAGACCTCACAGTGGTCAATGAGTGAATGACCCTGCCCCAAGAATGGGTTAATTTTTAACCGAGGAAAGTTGCTTTTAATCTATTCTCTTCCAATTGAACAAGAGCCTTTTTTCCCCTTGGAATATGTGTGTGCATGTTCTGTTGCTGAGTTGAACAATTTTTCAGCTAGTA
This sequence comes from Chinchilla lanigera, assembly GCF_000276665.1. NCBI lineage: Eukaryota > Metazoa > Chordata > Mammalia > Rodentia > Chinchillidae > Chinchilla > Chinchilla lanigera. The sequence goes on along the minus strand of NW_004955489.1, from coordinate 1,329,880 downwards.
GGCAGACATCAAAATTGTTGATCTAGACTACTGTTATCCAATAGAAATAAGATTTAAAATTCTCCTACAAGTCATATTTAAAAGGAAAAAGAAAAATTTCATTAATTGTAACAGAGTATTTCATGTAACCCAAAATATTATCAACTTGATATATAATCAAAATAGAAGATAATTAAGGAAATATTTTACATGCCTTTTTAACATTTTTCTCATACTGTATCGTTCTGTGCTGACCTCTAGCTATGTTTAAATTGACACTGCAGCATAAACAGTTAGTAATACTACAACGAATATTAGAAACTTGCTGACAGACTTCAAGAACTCTTATCAAAAAGAAGAAAAACAAAAATGATAACGAGGTGAAAAGATGGATATATTAATTTGCTTTGCTGGAGCAACCATTTCACTCTGTATATCAAACATCACGCTACATATCTTTTATTGAAAAGGCAAAACTAAACTGATATGCAAAGCTTTCCATAATTCACTGTGCTAGAAACACTTCACAAAATGTATAACATACCTCATTTTAACTTTATGAAACTCTGCACCTATGTGTTCAGATATGCATAGAAAATACTTTCCAAGGGAACGCACCAAAAAGTAATAGTAGTTATTTCTGATAGACGGAGTTAGGAATAGCCTTCACTTTCTACTGCACATTCTTTCGTATTTCCTCAATTTGTTTTGTAGTGCACACTTATGACCCTTAGTTATTAGCAACATTTTGAAGCTAGTGTTAATGAAAAGCTCTGTCCCTTATTTTGAGTTATTATACCCCTGATCCTGCTGGCACAGTAGCCACTGCCCTACTTCCAGCTAGCAGCAGGGATGGCCAGCAGGCACGCCCACCATGAGTCATCTGTAGGAAAATGGGTGCACCTTGAGGCCATAATGTTAAGTGAAATAAATCAGACACACAAGCTTAAAGATCACATGGCTTCTCTTATATGAGAAACCCAAAATATAAATAAAGAGTAAAATAAAAGATAGGTCATAGGAAACGGGGAGATAGATCTTTTTCAAAAAGGAAGTGGACCAAGAGATGGAGGGAGGGAGGAGAGAGAGGAAAGGGGGATGGAAAAGAACTAGGATGTGTTACATACATGGACCAGCTCACCACAATGAAAGTAATCACTGTGTACTGCAAACATGTACAAATAACAATAAAACTTACAAAGAAGGTCTGCCCACTCCAGCACAGTTCTACTTACAGCCAATCATCATGATAGCTACTGCGAAGATCTTCTCGATGTCTGTGGACGGGGCAATGTTCCCAAAGCCCACACTGGTGAGGCTGGTCATGGTAAAATACAACGAGGAGATGTAGACTGAGTTCTTGCTGGGACCACCTTCCCACTTTCCTGAGCCAGACCCATTAAACTGGTAAGGAGTGCCAATGTCCATCGCCAGCTGGTACAGCCAGCTGTTGTTGCGGATCGTCTTGGTGTCCTCATCGAAGATCTCATAGTCCCCAATACTGTACCAGATGCAGGCCATCCAGTGTGCAGCCAGCCCAAACACACAGACCAGCAGCACCAGCACAGCAGCTCCATATTCAATGTAGTGGTCCAGTTTACGGGCCACTCGCCCAAGACGGAGCAGCCGGACAACTTTCAGAGAGCTGAACAGGCTGCTGATGCCCTGGGAGAAGAGGAACAGCATCATAGCCAGAGAATCAAAGAGTCACTCCTTACCCTTCTCCCCACTGCAGCCATTATTTTAAGTATAGTATATTCTCATGAGATGCATTATTATGCAACCTTTGAAAACTTAGAATTTTTTTATAAAGTATAAGGAATGCAGAGCTCTTTCTTTTTATTTCCATTAAAAAGCAAATAAGCAAATAGTATTAGTATTATGCAAAAATATACAAATATATATGAGACTCTTTCTATATTATTATTTATCTTAAAACAACTTTTAAGGACTGCACAATATTTCATATTGCATAATATGACATATTTTAGAGGTTGCATAATATTATTTTATATTGCACAATCTCAAACCATTGTATATAAGCATATACATATAATGCATTGTCAAGTTATGGAAATTCAGGCAAGGTCTGTTACATTTATATATATTTTTGTTATACTTGCATATATTTACTTAATTTCTATAGTGTTACTTTATAATTCAAAAAAAGTATTTAAAAATAAACACAGATAAAAAGTTAAAATTTAAAAAACATCTGAGAAGAATAAATAATTAAGACTGTTTCCTCAGGAAAGTTACAAACTCTTTCCAGGCCAGGGATTATACAGACATCATCAACCTAAATATGCTCAAACAAGGAAGCCAAGTTTTCTGAAGACTCTTCTGTTCCACTGGGCCCAGCCTCTGCCCTTGCTAGCTGACACTCACCAACCCCACCAGGCCAGTGATGCTAACCACATCGTAGTTCTCTATGAACAGCCTGATGGTAGTGGAAAGATCACCAGAACAGAAATCTGTAACATGGAGATTGATACCTGTGTGTGCCGCTGCCTTGCTGTAAATCTGGGCAACACAATTACCTCTCAGTGCTTCTGTCTACATAAATGAAGGAGATGGAGTACAGGATCCCTCACCCTCCTACAAACAATAACATACTCTCATCTCCAAGGGTAAGTAAAATGTTTTAAAGAAGCCACATCACTGAAACCCAAAACTCCTGTTCTAAGATTATTCCAAGATGTACGCATAGAAAATTTCCATGAACTTCTTCTTACTCCCAACCAAAGCAAATAAAGAAAACAAACAAAACAAGTATTTTTTAGTCAAGACTCTGTCCTCCCTTACACAGCAAAAAATCTAGGGAAAGACATCCTTTACCCAGCAGAGTGAGTGACTTTTCACTTTTCTAAACAGAAGGCAGTTTCTAGGTTGCAGCTGGTGCATTATCCTCTTCATGACAGCCCCAAAGGTCAAGTTATATCACAGACAGAAGCAAGACACAGAAATGTCTCTTGCTGTACCTGTGTGAATGAGAGACTCCCAGAGCTGTTCCTCTTCCTGGGTGCACAGCCAAACTGTCTCCCAGTCTCCTTTCATCAGGGTGGCCCCGGGGACTAGTGCCCATCGGTGGAATGTGAGGTACAGATGTGTCCCTTGTAGGCCAAGGCACACCTCTTTTCCCCTGGCTTGCAGAAAAGTTAGGGGCCCTGAGGCTTGAGATAATGCCATAAAGACTGTGGATAACAGTATGGAAAGTGCCTGTGTCCTTGAAAAACTGTAGGGAACACCCTACCACTCACTTTGAACTGCAGTATGATGTGAATGAGGAATAAACTTCTGAAATAAGCCACCCAAACTTAGTGTGACCTTCCTCTGACACAGAGTTCTTCTGTCATGTATACACACCAGCCCTACCCAGCATAGTCTCCCCAAAACAGACCAGAAAGAAGGCTGCCACACTAATTATCTTTGTTGAGGTGAGAGTGGGAGAGGTGAGATTACTCCTTTTAAATACAAAACAGTTTCATAACCATAAAACTAGGACAAAAATAATCATGTCTTGACTAAAATATACTAGCAAAAGGCTTAACTCAAGAATCATAGCAGAATTTTCTTGATCATGGGACTACGTGCTTAGGGTTAGTTAAGACTGACACAGTTTACATATTGGTATGGCCACGATTCCTCCCCATGGTCTCCTTTTCCCGCCTTATGATTTTCTCAAAAGCCTACCAATGCACAAAAGGCTGAGAAAAATGCCTCTTATTAAGGTGCAACAGACTGACAGTAAATGGATATCCTCTCCCAGAAAGCATTTGCCTTCTAACAGAGGGGAAACAACTGTCAACAGTAGAATTAAAAGCATCCACTGCCTAGATCCAGGGGGTATTTGGGGAGTCAAAGGAGCATTTCTGATGACTCAAAAATCAAACACCATGTAAGCAGCCACCTCCTCCCCACCTCCTCATAAAGAAGTCGCTAAAATCATCTTTTAAAGGAGTTCTACTCTGAAGGAGAACTTATGATCAAGGGCAAAACTGCCTTGTCATTTTTCCTCACTCAAATCCACAGCAACATTTCTATCTCTGTAGGCCCCTGAAGGAACAGTCACCTGCCTCTGCTGGAACTTTGCCCTTGACTCTCTCAGAAATCCCCATGCTGCTTTCCTGACCTTCTCCTCACTTCATTCTTCCTCCCTCCCCTGTCCCTTCCCAGTGGCCAGTGCAATACCTGCAACCCCTACTCAGGTGCCATGCTGTCCTCTAGCCAGACACTCTAGGCATCTCAGGAATTCCACATTGTGGATGCACAAATGCACCCCGGGCCTGCTCACACTAGTTCTTCAGCCCAGAATGCCTGGCTGTCCCATGACCGCCAGCTGGTGCATTGGTCGTCTTTCAGGCTGTTCACCAACTCCACCCTGAAGCCTTGCATGATCACCCTAGTCGCAACCACTCCCCAGTTCCTCTGCATACCCACAGTACTCTGTACCATCACCACTGCACACTACCCTGCATGGTAGTTTTCTGTACTGATGTCCCCATCTGTATCTTCCTGAAGGAAAAAGTCATTTCTTACAAATTCTAGGAGTTCCTATATTGGATTGAATAGATTTGCCTTCAAAATCTATGTCTTTCTCAGAAACTCCAAATGAACATGATTTCATTTGGACATAGGGTCACTCTGGCCTACTTAGTAAAGATAGGGCTACCCTGAAGTAGTTGGCTTTATAAGAAGAGATAAGAGGGACATACAGGAAAAACACAATGTCACTGATGCAGACACAGAGTCGGAGCACTGCATCTTCACACCAAGGAACCTCAAGGATCACTGGAAACACCAGAAGCCAAGAAGGTTCTACCCATGGCCTTGCAGACACCTTAATTTCAGACTTCTTGTCTCCAAACTATCAAAGAACAGTTTTGCTGGTTTGTGGTCATGTGTTTTGGCAGATCTTGGAAGAGAAGAGACCCACGTAAGCACAGCACCTTTTCAGAAAGGGCCTCAAACATTTTCTAAACTGAATTAAAGACCTTTAATTATTATAGAATTCTTTCTCATTTTAAGGAGGCTTAGCAACAATATAAAACAAGAACTTCATTGTGTCATCTATCTCTGCGTGCACAAATACTCTTACATAGTGTTGTGTAAGTTCTCTTTTTATTGCAGTAACAGCTGGGATTCTCGCTGTTTAAAAGCATTTCAAGCCATTAATTTGGTTCCCCCTTGACTTTCCTGAAGTTCAGTAGATGAGATAAATAAAACAGAATACTCCAAACTTTAAAAAAATTTTAGTACACTAAAAACATGACAGCACCATATGGAAGAGGTTTCCCCAGAGACTTCTTGCGTCAGAAAACCCACCAAACATTTTAAATAGTTCCAGAGCACTCTTCACCACAACTTTGAAATTATAAAAAAGCCAGAACTTCAGGTCGGTTGAACACGGATGAAGGAACAACAAGAATCTATGGGCCAGCTTCTACTCCAGAGGCCAACAACTATGGCTGGAGGGAAGGTTTTGGGAAACTCAAGACCCCCTCTTGCAGTGGTACTGGTTCAATTCCGTGAAAGTGGACCCTTAGCCATTATCAGACTCATTTATGTGCAAGCTATCAAGTCTTACCTAATCACCCAGCTTAAAGGAACCATTTGCTTACATTTGCCTTTACCTTGCCTTCTCGTCTAACCAGGTTTACCAATTCTCTCTCTGCTCAATTCCAGTTTTTTCTCTGTCATAAATATAAAAGTTGCAGACTGATAACAATGAGTTATTGAAGATTCAGTCTTTCGGGTTCAAAGATAGATCCACTGGGCTTCTAGGTCTGTGTAGAGACACCACAGTACCCAAATTCTGCCTTCAAAAAGGCAATGTGGATGGAACTTGCCAGAAAGCGCTGAGAGGTGGCAGAGCAGTGGCTGCTCGACCTGCGGCTACATGCTCCTTCCTGCTTCCCCTACTCTGGCCCAGCCCACTTGCCACCTGCAGAAAATGGTAAAAGAAACCACTTACTACAATGTTTTAGGGGTCAAACCCAATGCCACCCAAGAAGAACTGAAAAAGGCTTATAGGAACCCGGCTTTGAAGGATCACCCTGATAAGAATCCAAATGAAGGAGAAAAGTTAAACAGATCTCTCAAACTTATGAAGTTCTCTCAAATGCCAAAAAAAAGGAATCAAATGACAAAGAAGGAGAATAGGCAGTTAAGGAGGGAGGAGCAGGTGGTGGTTTCCGTTCCCCGTGGATGTCTTTGATATGTTTTTTGGAGGAGGAGGAGGAAGGATGCAGAGAGAAAGGAGAGGTAAAAATGTGGTGCATCAGCTCTCAGTTGCCTTAGAGGATTTATATAACGGTGCCACAAGGACACTGGCTCTGCAAAACAATGTGATTTGTGACAAACATGAAGGCGAGGGGTAAGAAAGGAGCTGTGGAGTGCTGTCCCAGCTGCAGAGGAACTGGAACACAAATAAGAATTCATCAGATAGGACTTGGAATGGTTCAGCAAATCCAGTCTGTGTGCAGGGAGTGCCAGGGCCATGGGGAGTGCACTAGTCCTAAAGACAGATGTAAAAGCTACATCAGAAGGAAGATAGAGACAAGATTCTAGAAAGTTCGTATTGACAAAGGCATGAAAGATGGCCAGAAGATAACATTCCATGGTGAAGGAGACCAAGAATGAGGACTGGAGCCAGGAGGTATTACCACCGTGTTAGATCAGAAGGACCATGCTGTTTTTTACTCAAGGAGAAAACCTTTTCAAGTGTACGGATATACAGTTGGTTGAAGCACTGTGTGGCTTCCAAAAGCCAATATCCACTCCTGACAACCGCCCATAGTCATCACCTCTCATCCAGGTCAGATTGTCAAGCATGGAGACGTCAAGTGTCTGCTAAATGAAACCATGCCAATTTATCATAGGCCATATGAAAAGGGTTGTCTAATCATCGGATTTAAGTTAAACTTTCCTGCAAACGGCTTTCTCTCTCCTATAAACTCTCTTTGCTGCAAAAACTCTTACCTGAGAGGAAGGAAATAGAGAGACTAATGTACCTGGATGACGTACAACTGGCAGACTTTGATCCAAATCAGGAAAGATGGTGCCACTGTAATGGAGGCGCCTATGAGGATGAGGAACATTATCCCAGAGGTGGTGTTCAGTGTCAGATCCCTTAATGGGGCCAGTGAGTAATACTGCTGGCATTGAGTGTGCAGTAGTGAATGCAAGAAGGACTATAATTATCATATGCTCACTACTTGCTATTGTTTTTGTTTCAATATTCAATTATAGTAGTGTTTTCAAAGCTAAATGAAGAATAAATGCAAATACAGAAGCCCCGACTTTACCCTGTACATATGACTTCAGTGTGCACAATGAAGTTTAATGCCTGTAAAAAGTACCTAACCCTGGTGTCTGTTAGGCCATGCCTTGTACTTGATTCCAGCTGTATACATGGACAAGCTTAGACTGAAATGCTAGGTATATGTGCTGACTTTAGAGTGTGACCCTTCACTGTTACACTGTGGATTAAAACTGTATTTAACTGGCAGTCAAAGAAAGGAAACAGTTTGTGGAAGTGTTGGTCTGTCTACTTATTTGTATTAAGTGGGGCTCATTGTGACGCCTCTGCATTCTATTGCCTCAGCTGTTACTTGAGGGTGGCATAAAATATAATTTAGCCTGCGATATCAGTGATAGAAATGACACCTTTCTAAGGAAGTGGTTTATCATAATAATGCTGCTTCTTAAGGGCCTCCTTTCTAGGACTGCAGTCCCTTCTGCTGTGCCATCTTTTCAAATGTATATAATCAAACTAGGTTGACCAGTTCAGTGGTTTTTCCCTTCTCTTTGGACCATGATAAGCCCTTGAGCTGTGACTTCAGAGCTGGGTAGCTTTGAAGTTAGAGTGAAGAGACCACACGGAAAGGTAATTTGCATGTGTAATATACGAGGGTGCTCCTTAGGTATGTTACAGGCTTACTGTAACCCATTTGATGTAGTGCTCCAAAGTAACCGTAACTTAATGGTCATAGTTAGCAAATTATGAATAGTTTTACTTGTATGTTTAAAAAAGTCATATGTTCACATGCTTAAATCTGGGTATCAGAGTGTAAGCAACTGTTGAAATGTATGAATGTCTCCTTAATACACTCATTACAAAGCAAAAAACAGGCAATGTGATAAATGACACAATGAAGAAGTTCTTGTTTTATATTGTTCCTGAGCCTCCTTAAAACGAAAAAGAATTCTCTAATAATTAAGTCTTTAATTCAGCTTAGAAAATGTTTGAGACCCTTTGTTTTACTGTTTTCAGTCCCACAGCACTCACAACTCTCCTTTCCTGCATCCCTCTCCTCCTTCTTCCCACTGAGTGCCCTTGAATCCACCCTCCCAGAGAGAAAAACCCCAAGCCCTGGGATTCCTGCGGATCATTCCCACCTTCCTTCATGTTCCCGGTGGCATCTGGCTTTCTGCTTGCAGGCTGATTTTCCCCATTCTTCCCACTTAGCATCTACCGTTGAGACTAAGGAGCTTTCAAACTCGACACCTGCATCTTCCAAACAAGTACTTCTTGGCACTCAAAAAAAAGTCTCCCCTCCTACAAGATCCAAGCCATCCAGCAATTCCACCTCCTTATTATTGTGATTTGATTAGTGATAGGTAACATCTATCGAGTGGCTTATAAATATGCCAGACCTGGACTTAACATTTTTGCTAATTATCTTGTTTATCAACCTCACGGCCCCCGCCTTGTATCTCCTGGACCTGTGCACCTGGCTGTCCAGCCCATCTTCTGTCATCAGCGTCGAGAACTTGAATGTCCACAGGAAAAGTTACTCACTACTCTACTCTCTAATGTCCTCATCACCAGTGACCTTGACCCCCCACAGCATCATTGGAAAACATTTCACCTCTGAAATCTTACACACTAGCATTCTGCACAATGATTAAAACCCTTCATTTCTCATTCTACTTTATCCCACCCTGGTTACTCTTTGGTTTTTGTTCGATATCCCTATTTCCTCATCTCTTTTTCCCAACCATCATCAACTCTCCCCAGTTCCATTTCTCTTCCTGTAATATCAGACCTTGTGCTACTTACATCATGTCCAATACTCTGTGCCCTCCTTGCTGTCCCTCCAACCTTCCTTATAGTTCTTCCTGAAACCTAAATCAAGACAAAAGGGCAGTGTCCTCATTGCCCACTTGCTTCTTAATCTACAATCAGATATCTACTCTCAGCATTTCCTAGAATTGACTTCCCCTAAGGTTGTGAATGATATTCTAATTATTATATCTTCAGTATCTAATCTTTATTATAAACATTTGGTATTCTGCATGGTCACACAGCATCTAAACTGCCTTTCTTTGTTTGGCCAATCATTACTTTATATGGTGATGCCTATCTCCCAACACAGAACCTGAGACAGCAATTTTTCAATCACTGATTAGTAACTAAAGTATGAATTGTGCGGGGCCCTTTTTGCTAGAGCACAGCAGCAGTACTGGGTCCCAGAGGTAGGAGGAGACAGTTGTGGAAGCCATACCCAGAGGCAGTATTCACAGATGGTGCTCTAAGCGGTGTGTCTTCCAGGGCTCTGTCCAAGTGGTAGCACCATTACTGGTTCTGCAGTGTGTACTGTTCCTCATCACATATAGCCTCCAAAAGTTTTCCTTGTGCTTTTCAAAAACTCTGTGAGCACCAAACATCCTTTTAATAACTTTTCTTCCTTATATCAGCAAGATTTGAATCCCAGTACTTAGCACCTCTCTTTAAGTCTCACTGTTAGGGAAGCACGTTTTGGTGACCCTCTTTTCTGAGCAATATACCCACTTCCTGGGAAGCTGCATCCATTAATGTTGCTTTAACCACCAGTTACTCTAATGACTGGTAAATTCATCTTTCCAATCCACACATTCCTGCTGACCTTACTACCTGTACGGACGGGCCACTGGTACATCCTCTGACAGGTCGTTGGACTGCCTGTCCATGGGACAGGCATTTCTCACTCTGCCTCGCATTCCCTAACTTGGAGCATGAACTCTGGGTGTCTCCAGGGAAAGGCTAAGTGTTTACATTTTAATCGGCTATGCAAACATTTCTTAATTGAATGTTCTTTTAAGAAGGGGGATGTTAAGACATATTAGCATTCCAATGGGTAATTTTTCTGCCAATTGGATAAAAATGGGAAATACACATATGTGCTTGTCTATGCACATAGTATTTCTGGAAGTATACATAAAACACCAGAAATATTCATTGCCCCAGGAAAGGAGCATTTTCACTGTACAAATTCTTTTGAATTTATTGCTTATTTTTTTTTAAATTAAGTTCTGAAAGTAATTAAATGAACATTTAATAATAATCCCTACTTAGGACACTAGGCAATCCTTCCCACTGCCTTCTAGGTAAATTTCCACTGGTTTTGCAAACAGGGCCTTTGTAATTAGGTCCCAAACAGCTTCATCTCTGTGCTTCCCTCTCCAGCATCCTGTTGTAGCCACACTGCACCCTCCCTTGTGTCTTCAGTCGGGCTTTTTCTTCTGCCTCAAGCACTGTTCTGGTTGTCTCCTGGCTGTCTACCTAGAAAATCCTATCCTCAAACACACTTTTCAGTACCTCAGGGATAGAGTTACAACAGATGCATTACCAAAAGCTATCAGTGTGTAAAGTATGCAACCAGTTTACCTTTAGAGATAAATACTACATTTAACCTTACCTCAGTAATAATGCCACTTTCTCTTGAATGGAGACAGGAACATAGATGTGGTAGCATTACAGAAATTCAGAAGAGATGCCACATGCAGGAATACAAGCTCCACGCATGTCTTAGAAGAAGAGTGAGTACTGCGGGGCTGACACGCAGCACACACAGGTGCTCCTCAAGCCTCCCCTGACTCCCACAGGAAAGCGCAGCAGGCCTCCTCCAGCTCCCCTGAATGAGCCTTCCTTCAGGTTTTTCAGCAAATACTTATTAAGCACCTACTATGAGGCACACGTAAGTTCAAGCTCTGACAATAGGCCAATGACACACAAGACCAGGAGTCTTACCCTTCTGAAACTTTCATTCAGCTGGGACAGACAGAAAACAAATACAATAAATAAGCAAAGTGAATGCTCTGTAATACAAGATGAAAAATTAGGCAGGAAATGAAAATAAGGAGTGACAAGAAGAGGAAGATAATCGGTTTTTAAAAGGGCATTCACTGAGATATTGGCATTTAAGAAAAGGCCCCAGAGAGCCACACAGAGTGGCACACACCTATAATCTCAGTACTCTGAGAGGCTGAGGCAGGAGGACTGCAAGTTTTAGCCCAGCTGAGCAATTTAATGCAACTGTCTCAAAAAATCATGATAATAAAAAAAAGAACCAGGGATGTAGCTCAGGACAAATGTCCCCAGGTTGAATTCCCAGTATTGCCTCCCACCAAAAAGTAGCCCAGTGGAAATAAGATTGGAAGCCACGAGCACAGAGCACCTAAGGGAAACATGTCCCAGAGGGAAGGACAGCAAGCACACAATGTCCTGAGGTAGGAATAGCATCTGTCACACTGACCTTAGATTAGAAGGACAGCCCTTGAATTCAGAAAGTGCACCTTCAGTGAGAACAACTCCTGAGTATGAGGCACAGTAAGAACGTGCACTCAGGGCATACATCACCTCACTTAATTCTCATAACCTCTTAGGGCAAGTACATTACATACCTCGTTTGTAATGAATACATACATCCTTTGTCCAGAACTGCACAGGTAGAAAGGACAGAGCCGGAACGTGAACCAGATCAACTGACTCCCAAGTGTATGCTCTCGACCCTTTGCTTTACGGGCTCCACCTTTAATTTCCATTTTTAAAGTTCTAGCTCCTTGCAGATGTTCAATGAATGTTTACTGAACAGGAACCTAAACTGTGACTTCCAAAGAGAAGCTGTGGTGGTATAAATCTGGTGCTCTGCTATGAAGACTGTTTGTTAGCTGGGGTGTCAACTTGACTAGTGAATGTAAAGCTCACTTTTGAGTATGTCTGCTAGGGTTTCCAGAAGAGACTGGCGTGTGGGTCAGTGAACCACAAAGGGATGACCTGTCCTAAACGTGGCTGCCACCACATAAATAAAATAAAAGAGGAGAAGGGGGACACAAGTACCTCTTCTTTCTCATTCTTCATTCCTAGCAGGTGAGTTATGTGCTGCTGCCACCCTTGGACCTCAGACCCCAGGATCCTTGGCCTTTTAACTCAGACTTGCATCAGGGCTGGGACAGGAGGCCTCTTGGGCCATTAGCCTCGGATTATAGGCTGCATCACTGGTCTCTCTTGATCTGAGACTTCTGGCTCACTGATGCAGCCCCTCTACCAGGTTCTCTGGCTCTCTAGCTTGCAGACAGCCATCTCTCCAGTCTCAGTGATTCTGGGAGATGCTCTAGGAGGCTCCCTCTTACATACATGTATGTTCCCTTGGTTCTGTTTTTCTGGAAAACCCTGACTAGTATAAGGATTTACCACTCTATTAAGATAAACCAGCTTGTTTGCTGTCCTTAAGACAGAGATGACTTCAAGAATAAATGTCACATGAAGACCCACCATTCTGAGAACTGCAGCATTGTTTCAGTGGCATAATGGAATAAACTGGCTTACCAGGTTTTATTGGAAGTTACTCACAGAAGCTTAAATATAATTTGTTTACTCCTCATTGTTGCAACATTTTAGCTTAGGCTTCTTTAATTCAAGTCAACAATCATTTCCTGAAACCCTAGGACAGGAACACAGCCAAGCATTGCTAGTGACACAAAAACAGCGAAGACAGAATCCCCTGCCCTCGTGCTGCCTGCAATCAGGCCACTGGGAAAACACTGCCTACAAATGCAATGCAAGGGCAGACACGGGTAGCTGCAACTAGAGAACCTAAATAGTGCAAGTCCTGTGGCCATGGAAAAAGGAATTTTTCTTCTAGTTCCTTTAGCATGTCTTCCAACCATATTCAGGCAAAGGTGTGTTTACTGGGTGTCAGGGGAGCTTGTAACCAAAAACAGGATCCCCTGCAGCCCTCCATTTGTTTAATCCAGTAATGTTACCCAAGAGGCACATCTTCAGTCTCCAAAGAAAACAATCACTGAAGGAAGTTTAGAAATAATTGCTTAAAACCATCTACTTCCTTTTTGTTTACAACTTGAAACATGAAATAAACTGTGTTTTCAGCTGTGATATTTTACTACCAAGGTTTCCTTTTAGGGGCACTGAAAATTAAAATCTTTATCATTGGTCAAATAAAGTCCAAAGTATAAGGAATAGAGAATTTGGTTTTATTACATGATCTCTCCAACTTTTCAGAATACAAATCTCAAGTTTTAGTCTTCCAAGGAAGTAAAGTGAATCCAAGTAACACAGAATGCATTTTCTGTTATACTAAAGGAAGCAATAAATTCACATTGTGTTCTGCAGCTCTGACTTTGAAGCAGAGTTAGCTGTGTTCTTAGTTTGCTTTAGGGTAATTTGATTTAAGTGCTTGGAGAAGACAGCAGGTCAGGGTCTCGCAGAGGTAAAAATCCCAGTGACTTCCACAAAGGTTGCATCTGTAGGTGTTTTCAGCACTGAAGCCTGAGTATCGGACAGTGCACGTGCCACGCTCCTGGACTGAAAGTGCCACGAAACCACACTGGCATTAAGGATACATCACTGTGACTAGTGAGATTTGAGGAAGCAAGGAAGCAGCTAGGGCCACATGTGTGATAATCCTCCATATAAAGCAGAAGAGAGGCACAGTCTCCTGTGTAGTCTAATTTGGCTTTAGAAGACAATATATGCTCCCTCCCTAAACAAAATTACTTCAGTCTTATCTTTATAAAATGCCAAGCTTCAAGTAAGAAGTGAAAGCCCCAGATACAGACCCTCCTAACAAGCACCAGGAATTTGTGTCACAGCCTCCACAGGGAAGGTGGGGGTGAGGAAGGAAGACTTGAGGAGCCAATTTAGATCTGGGAGAGGTCCTCAGGAATTGGGGGGCTTGGCATGGTGAAATGCAGATCAGCACCCCAAACCAAAGCCCTAGGGGACAGAGCACCCTCATGAAAAGAGCTTGACAAGGCGTAGGGTATGTTTCCAAGGGACAGAGAAACCAACCCACATTCCCATGGAGAATGTCATGGGGCTGGGGTTGGCCCACGACATTTTTTGGTATGACTGAGGAAGAGACAGAGAGACAGACTACCTCAAACAGGATCACAACTCAAGGACTCCTGGGTTTAAGGTAACAAGGCCCTCTCTCACCTGGCATGAGGGTCAGAGTTTTGCCTTTCACGTTGTTCATGGTTTTAACTCTATCCAAGCTTCACAAACAGACTGAAAGCTCTTGAGGGCTAATCCTCTTGTAGGTCAGCAGGGAGTGGTGACAAGACCACCAATCACATGAGACTCTCTTATTCCCTGAGGCAATGGGCATGCATGCACTTCCACTGGGCTGCCACCTGGCCCTCTGAGGATAAGTCCTGTTCTGTAGAAAAACCACAGTTCCTTTAAGGGGCTTCTCATAAAATCAGAATTCTAAAATTTCTGGAAGTAGAAGGGGCTTCTCATAAAAACAGAATTCTAAAATTTCTGGAAGTAGAAGTAGAAGAATTCTAAAATTTCTGTGTAGAAGGATACACACCATTCTGTGTGGATTAAAACTATCCATAGCTACAACTTTGGAAAATAAGAGAAGCCCTAGAGAAAAGAAAGTGTCTTCTCATTAAAAAGATAAAAGGAAAAAGGCTACCTTGAGGAGTCACGTTTGGAACGTGATCCAAGCTCAACGTGAGGTTTGAGTCCAGCCCTGCCTCTGCCATACTTTTCCTTGCTCTGTGACCCAATAAAAGGCAACCACTCTCTCTAAATTTCATTTTTTATCTCTGTAAGGTAGAAGAAATACATATATAGATGATTACTGTCCACTAAAGTATTAGCTGGTGGTAGAATGCAAGTGATGACTACATTTCTTTCTTCCCACTATAAAAATCAACCCCCGGCAAAAAAAGGAAAGGGAGCCACACAAAAAAGAAACTACATCTTATCCATGAAAATAAAACAGTGGAATTGTCAGAAAGAAGTTATCTCTATATGAGGATTACTAAAAAACACCCTCTTCTTAAAGCTGTAAATTGAGCTAAGTCAGATCACTGCATCTGACCAACACAGCCGTCCAAGCTGCAGGAAGTGGCTTGGGGTCCTGGACTTGCACTGCTGGACATGTAGGGCCATGAGGGTAGGTAAACACCAGCTTCAGCTGATGAGGACTTGAGAAAAAACCAAGATATCAGAAATAATACAATCTATACCTAGGTATTTGTATCTATACCTAGGTATTCTAAAGTTGTTTTAAAAGATCCAGCACTTCTTTAGTTGTAAGGATAAGAAATTATTAAAATAACAGACATGCCACTTGGAAGTTTATTTTAATGGAAAACTTGTATCTGTCAGCCCAACTCTGCTAAATAATAACAAATAATAACATTTATGCAGCATTTGCACTATTTCAATCAGTACTAACTCAGTCTTTCATGAATTAACTCATATAATTCTCATAATGATCCCATAGGATAAATGTTACAACTGTTGTTTTATGGAAATATATGTGTCTTCATGAATTAACTGCTTGACAAGCAGCTGTAAAGGATGAGTTGGTTGTTGATTACAATCAGACTTTAAGAAATAAACAATGAAATCAACAGTTGTTCCCAAGACACGTGCCAACCAGCCTACGGCACCCATTCACTCAGAGACCCCCAACCTGACTCTAGAGAACTAATGAACTACATACTATAGTACTACACACTGATGAACTAGAAAGCACACTTTTTAAGCAGTGAGCAGGCTGTGTGTACACAGCAGGCAGTAGAGTCACAAAAAAAGCAGCAGCGGAATAAAGATATTTCTCCTTCCATCCCCAAAAGACAAATGTCATGAAAAAATTTAGCTTCAGCCCCTGCTGTCTTTGTGCAGACTGAGGGATCTGAGCCCTTAATGGGTGACCTGCACGCAGGCAGGATGGCCCAGGACCACATGTATATTCTTGGGGACTCAGGAGATGCAAGTTTCCCTAATATTCCAGGCCCAGGGACAGGCAGCTGGCTTTAGCTTTAAGTACTTTTTATGATCCAAATCGCTTCACTGCTGAATTAAAACAAAATGAGCACTGAAAGACTCCCAAGACTCCCGGCCCAATCCTACAGGAGGCCACTGATGCTCAGAGTGGCAAAGAGACTGAAAGAAGTCAGTGGACCACCTGGGGCCACCCAGGAGGGCACCTAACTCTCACTGGACTCATGGGACTATGATGAGGCTTGCACCAGGTGACCCATAAGTACATTGCCTTGAAAGTTAAAATGAAAAGTTCTACAAATGAGTGGTGCTGGCAATAGTGGTATTATTTAAAACAGTTTTTTTAAAGTTATAATGCAGTTATGCCCAGTCATGTAAATTCCCTCCTGGTGACACCAGACCACAATCTATATTTGTGTAGAACAGAGTCCTCAGCTGCAAACCCTCCAGGCAAGCAAACAGAGCTGCAGCTCTGCAGGTCATAAAGCAGATGACCAAAGGACGCTGCCAAGGGCTGGGGCCACCAATGGCCTAGATCCACCAGAGGGTAAGGATAGAAACCAGCTCAGGAGTTTTGGGATCACTTGGTTCTGAGTCAGGAAGGTCCCCAGAAATCACCTGGCCCAAAACCCTCACTTCCAGATAAGAAAACAGAGGTGCTGGGAAGGGAGACTCATTCTAGACACAGAGCTGCAAATGATAAGGCTGAGATACAAACTCTGGTTTCCCGACTCCACATATGATCTACTTTAGATTATCCCACAGGGCAAATCTAGAAGAAATCAGGTTGCACTTTTTAAATTGTGGTAAAACTTGCATAAAATTTACCATTTTAACCATTTTTAATTGTACAGCTCAGTGCCAGTAAATATATTCACTTTCTTGCATAACCATCACCACCACCCAGCTCCAGCACATTGTCATCTTTCTAAAGTGAAACTCACCTTCTATTAAACAGTAACTCCCCATGCTGCCCTCCCCCAGTCTCTGAGAACCTACTTTATTGTCTCTATGGATCTGCCTATCTTATGTATGTCATGTATACAGACTACAGGATATTCATCCTCCTATGTCTGGGTTATTTCACTTAGCATAATGTCTTCAGGACTCATTTATCCTACAGGATGTATCAGAATGTCATTCTTTCTTGTGGATAAGTAATACTCTCCTGTGTGTACATTCAATATTGTTTATCCATGCATCTGTTGATGGGTACTTGAGTTGTTTGCACCTTTTGACTACTGAGAATATTACTGCTGTAAACATTGCCACACAAATATCTATTTGAGTCCCTAGGCTGTAGGACTTCAAAAGTTTTGGTTTTTAACAATTCTTACCTACCGCTTCTATATGCCAGGCAGAGCATAGGTTCTTGTAATTCCTGTAAGGTAGGAACTAGTATCACATCCATTTTACAAAGAAGGAAACTGTGGCACAGAAAGATTAGGCAACATGCCCTAGATGACAAAGTGAGCAAGCGGCCAAGTCAGGTTCAAGCCCAAGCCACCTGGCTCAGAGTGGTGAGGCCCCAGTTGGGAAGAGTCTCAGTGGTTATAATAAACAGTCCTTGCAATGGCTTCCTCTCAGGATGAAAGTCCAAATCCTTCCAGTGGGCCACACACTCGCCCATTCTGCACCGCTGCCTCTCCTGACCCAGGGCATCTCTAGCCTCATTTCTCACCCTTGCTCCCGACCTGCTCACTCGCACTCACTCTTCTGCAGGCACAGGGAGCTGCAGAACAGGACTTCACGAACAACACATGGCATCTACTGCCACTTGACAGTTATCAAAGCTCTGCTACGAATATCATCCCACTTGGTCTTCATAAAATGACTGCAAATGGCTAGGAGGAATCACACCATGAAGGTCAGCCTTCTCTCTCCTGATGGTCAGGGCAGTTCTTGGAGGCCTGAGGCACAGCTTGTACTTGCTGGGAACTTAGGTAGCACAGCTGGTGTCCTGGAAGCCTGGGGCCATACCAGCTTGCCTAGGGAGACCAAGCACCCTGCCCCTTGCTAGTGAAAGCCCAGAGGCAAAACTATGTTTCAAAATCAGAAATCCTTTTTCCATTTGCTTCACTGCAACAAAAACTAGGGCACTTATTTGTGAAGCAGACAATCGCTGAGACACTGCTGGTTTTGGAAGCTCCTATATTACTCATCCAACTTTAGATGCAGATATAGTGTGTGCTGCATTCTCCCGGGCTTTAACAACAGTCCAAAAGTCAAACAGCACAATAAACACAGAGCATCACAACCCCAAATTTGTGCTTCGTTCTCCACCTGCAATGTTCTCACCCACTTGCCCAGCTGCCCCCATCTGCTTCTCCCTGCCAGTCCCCTCACCTCTCACCTCCCACATGCCAGGCACCAGGAATGCCTAGAATGCTCAGATGTGTCTGTCCTACTCTGTCTCACCACCTGTCCTCCAGACGCTGCCCCCACTTCTGAAATGACAGCTCCTCTCACTGTCCTCCTCTGCTCCCTTGTCATCTGGCTCTTCCCTACTTTTTCTCCCTACTTTAAAACCCTTCCATGACCTCCAGGCCAGAACAGTCCTACTCCCAGGAGTCCAGTGCACGTTTGATGGAAACGTGGCACTGTGCTGCATCCGGCCCACTTACTTGCCCCCTCACTATCCCGTCCATAACTAGGAACTGTTTCAGGGCAGACTGTGCATTTCAGCCCTGGCTGGCATGAAGAGGTACTCTCCAAATCATTGCTAAATGAATGGCAATGAGATCAGCCTCTACAGAGGCAGTTTCTGAGGAAGGGTAAGACCACCTGCCCTAGAGTTACCCCCTTACTATTGGTTCATGTCCTGCCCTTAGTATGATCCTATGCTGAAACATGCTTCATCTACATTCCTCCCTTCAAAATAAATAAATGTTAATCAGTCAATTACATAAATTTGATGTTTATTGAGAAAGAGCTGGAACAGCCTACATATCCAAAACAGAGGAGCTGCTAATTGTACATGACTTTTGTTACCTTGGGAGAAGATTATACAGTTACCAGTAAAGTGAAGTAAGAAAAGGACTTAGAGTCAAGATGCTGGCATCATCTCAAGCACGTCATCTGATCTGTGAAAGTTCCACAGAACAGAAATACTCGCTTTTTTCACATGCAGTGTTGTGATGATGAACAAGATAATGGATATAAAACATATTTTACATTTCAAAGCAGTATACAAGTACAAACTCATTCAAATTATAATTACAATGACTAATAAAGAAAAGGGCCGGGGCCAGGGATATAGCTCAGTGGCATAAGCACCTGCCCGGCAAGCACAAGGTCCTGAGTTCGATTTCCGGTACCAAAAAAAAAAAAAAAAGAAAGAAAGAAAGAAAGAAAAAAGAAAAGGGCTATGACTGATAAAATGCTATGTACAAAAATGTGCATGGCTACATAAATTATATGTCCATTTTACATAATTCCTAGAAGAAATAGGCAGAAATGAAAAATTACTGGGTTAGGGTGGGGCTCAGCAAATATTTTGTCAAGGACCAGATAATAAATACTTTAGGCTCTGTTGGCCAAAAAGTCTCTGTCATAGCTGCTCAATGCTGCCTTTGCAGCCCCCAAAGAGCCATAGACACCATGTAAAAGAAAGAACACATCTGTGTTCTAGTAAAACCTCATCTGTAGACACTAAGATTTCATCTCGTATTCAGGTATCACAAAATAGCATTGTTCTCTTTTGACTTTCAAAAACTTCAAAATGTGAAAGCTAGTCTTAGGTTGGGCTCCACAAATACAAGTGGCAGGCCAGCTTTGGCCTACAAGCCACAAGTGGGTGACTCCTGGGCTGGGGCAACGTCTAATGAACAATTTTACCATTATGTGATTTTTTTTTATTTTAAGGAAGGAAGGAAGACACTATGAATACCTTGGGTCAGCCAGAGCCAGTCAAAGCTGACCACACTCAGATTCATACATGAGTCAGCTCTGCCCCTGCAGTCAAGCCGAACTCTCTCCTTGGAGACTCCAGGACATGGCTCGCTGCTTCTTCAGCTTGGGCATTTCAGGTTCCCTTCTGATGTCTTAACCCTCTCAGCACACACCTTCCTGTTTTTCTCAGGACAAATCCTCCAGGGAGTCTCCAAGGAGTCTCCAGGGAGTCTCTCCTAACCAACCTTAACCCAGACCAGTCATCCCTTTGCTTAATCAAGCAATTTGAAAGTATGTATGTGTGTGTGTGTGTGTGTGTGTGTGTGTGTGTGTGTGCGCGCGCGCGCGCGCATGTGTGTGTCAGTTATTACCTCACAGTGCATCCTCCTCTTTCTCAATAAGATCCTGGGATCAAGGGCATCTGCTACTTTTCTACCTCCCCAGCACCTGCTGGCAGCCTGTGTATAGCACGGTGGTTGAAACGGTACTCAGAAATGCTGGTTGGATAAGTGGTAAAAGTCAATGAAGGGGTTCACCAGCAGATGGTCCAGGCTTCTGCCATTCATCTCTGTGATGTTGTGATAGTTCACAATCCACAGATCTGCCACAGTCTACTATGCTGCCCATTATGATGGTTCATCTAGTCACTATTTTGCACATTCCAAGCTGCTGCAAAACAAGTTATGTTCTGTGTACAGAGCTCCTCACCCCAATGCCAGGCCTTAGCATCAACATTATACAGTAACATTATATAAAAATGCTGTGACTTGGTTGCCCCTGTCACTATGGCCCATTACAAAGCCACCGACTCGAAGTGAGAGCAGTTCCGGAGGTACTTGGAGAAGTCGGGGGTGCTGGACATGCTGACCACGGTGTTGGTAGCCTTATATGAAGAAACAGAGAAACCTAATAGTGCTTTGGATTTTTAAAGCATCACTTAGGAGCTGCTACCCCAGAAGATCCAGAAATTGAGCTGTTTTGCCTAGAATTAGCAGAAATGAAAGAGAAGTATGAAGCTACTATAGAAGAAAATAACAAACTGAAAGCAAAGCTTGCTCAGTATGAACCACCTCAGGAGGAGAAGCGTGCTGAATAGGATTCTTCTCAGTTGAAAAGACACTGAAAAATTGTTTTGTATGACTGGAATAGTTTGTATAGTATATAATCCTTTCTGAACCGATGCTATAAAACTTTTAATATGTTAAATTCACCTCTCACACTTTAAATGTTATAAACACATATACTTAGAATCACCAATAAAAACTCAATATAACTTTCTTTGGGTCTTAAAGCAGGAGAATCCAAAGTAAATCTGGAAGAAAACCTAAACAGCCATCTAATGCATTACCTTAAAAGACGTTCTATTTATTAGTCTGATTAGGAGTAATACTACTGGTTGCATTTTACCCAAGGACGTTTAGTGGGGAGCTGTTCCTTGGTTCAGTTCAGGATATGAGCATAGGTACAATCTTGCTTTACAATGAAGAGAACAGTATTTATATTCCCTGTAGACACCTGGAGAAATCTGTGACGTACAATGCTTTTGCATGGGTTCCCAGGAATTTTCTGCTCTTGTTTATATAATGCAGAACAAGTAACTCTTCTTTGCCACCACTTTGCCTTAGATAACTATGTGTGTGCCAGTTTGAACTCTGACACCACTTTTTTCTTCTATGCAATTACGCCCTATCTGATAATGTTGCCTTGCTTTGCTGTGTACTTTAGTGGGTCCTAGTTGCTCATTAGCCTTTGTGTGTTGTTCATTTTGCTTAATAATGCAGTTACCCTGATTGTGATTTATATAATGTTAAACAGGATCACACTGTTACCCTGCCTTACCTCATTGCTTAGTACAGACAGAGGTAATATAACATTCTGGGTTTATGCACAAGCTGGGATGAGAAGGGGAATGAGCCATTTATCATGGACAATTACAGTTTACTGGTATAATTATATACTGTTTTTTTTCCTCAAAGTATTTTTCTAGCTTTGAATTCATTTTATCTTCATTATCCCTGTGAAGTAGGTGGGCATATATGAGGGGAGGGTGGGTGCTGAATTTTTAGGCCAAAGACTGATATTAATACAAATTATTTACTAACTGTAGAACTTTGGGCACATTAACCACTCTGAGATTTACTTTCCTCATCTGTTACATGAGAAGAACATCTGTGTTGCCTACCTCACAGGGCTGTTGTGAGGGTCAAATGAGATTGTATGTGAAAGATGTGTAAAAAAAAAAAAATGCTGTGAATCAATGAGCTGGGCACAGGATTCTAAAAAGGAAGAATGGTGAACCAACCATGTGAAACCTGACTTAATCAAATACAGTGCTCTTCTGGAACCAGAAATCCATGAGATAAAGACTGCCAAGCCACACAGAGAACAAGAGCAAAAACAGATGTGTAATGAGGAGTCAGTGCTGTTCTGGAGGTGCCCTTCCTAGCCAGCTCACAGAGCCCATGTGCGTCCCCCTCCAGAGCGCCGCCTACTGCTCAGGATGGGGGAGGGCAGGTGGAAAGCTGAGGAGCTGTTTCCTCCCTTCTCAGTTCTTCAAAGACAGACCCTAACCCAGGGCCCCAGAATGTGTCCAATTTCTACTTGTTACTTACTGAGACTAATAACTCGTGTGGCAGGTGCTGTGCTAAGTGCCTCACATGCACATGTGCTAAGTGCCAGCTTACCATCACAGTAACTCCATGAAGTGGGTACTTCCACCCTCCTCCTAATAAAGATGTGAAGCAGATGAGAAACAGTGGCTTGAGACATACACTTATTAAGCGGCCCCTTGGGTCAGGCCCTGTGCTAGGTCCTGAGAATTCAATGTTAAGCAAATCAAATGGTCTCTACTTTCATACAGCTTAACTTCTCCCTAGTGAGAGAGGGGGCAAAAAAGAAAACAAAAAAATTTAACATGAAAATGTTGAATGTATAAAATGCTATAAAGGACATAAGCAGGTCAAATGAGTAAAGAGTCATTCTTATTGAAAAGAAGAAAAGGAGGGGAGTTTTTGCAGAAAGGCTCAGCCTGAATGGGCAGTGAGAATCTCTGCAGATGCAAACAGCACACGAGGAGAACCAAAGATCAGACTGAACATAGCCTGTACTTCGGGCTCCCACAGGAACCCCACCAGCACAGACCCCTACACCCAGGTATGCACACAAAAGGGGGCTGGAAGCCCATATGTGCACAGGAAAACCTAAAGAAAATACAGATAGGGTTTGTAAAACACACAATCCAGTGGTCAGAATGAGATGATCACACCATGCAACTCCATGTCTAAGGAACGTTGCTGGTGCCTTAGGAGCAGATGAGCCTGCAGTGCGCGTAACTACTGCTGGCAGGGCAGAGCTGCTGGACGGCACTCCTCTGGAGCGGAGCTAATGGGAGCTAGCAATCTGCTAGTCCTGGCTGGGCTGCCATCCACCCTCAGTACTCCACTGGAGCTCTTCTCACCATAAGTTATCTATCAGATGTACAGATGGGAACTTTTTAGTCCCTGTGTATTTGCTGTCTGCAGAATGTACTATTGTTGACAATTACATATTCCTTAAAATGCTTCCATCCCCTAGTTTCGATGACAACTCTCTCTTGATTTTCCGCTCTACCTTTCTGGCAATCTCTTGAATCCCTCCCCTTCTCTCCATTTCCACAGCCCTCATCTTTTCTTCTATGGACTACTCCAATAGTATTCCAGCTGGTCTCCCCAGCCCAGGTGTAAATCACTCCAGTCTGGTCTCCATGAAGAGGAATCTGGATTCTTTCTAAAATTTGAATCCAACCCTGTCTCCTCCATGAACAAAATCCGCCAGTGTTGCCCAGTATTCACAAGTCAAGTTCAAGCCCCAGGTATGACATTCAAAGCCCTCTCTTCCCAAGCAAATGTTGACCTCTCACATTTCTCTGCCTACCAGCCTCTCCCTCCTCCAGCTCACAGATATACTACTAAACCACCTGCAATTTTCCTTATGGGCTATGTTTTCTCTTGCCTTTAGCAATCAGTAGAAGAGGTTCTTTATGCTGGGAATCTCCTTTACCACTACCAGAATTTTGTTAAATTTATTATCTAATGTTCACATACACAATTTTAAACATATGTTTTACATAAAACAATGAACCCACTACCCAGTCTAAGAACTAGAACATTAGCAATTCCAGCTGCATTGTATGGCTCCTTCCCAAGTTCTCTGAAGGTAGCTACCATCATAGACTTTAGATCATTGAGTTTCTTCCTTTACATAAATGCTCACTGAGGTAGGGTAATTTTTGTCTATCCATCGAACTACCGCCACAATCAAGATAATGGCATTGTTTCCACTGCTTCCCAAGAGTTTCCTTTTACCCGTATGTAATCGTCCATCCCACACACCCCACTAGCTCCATCTCATTTCCCAGGCAATTGTAATCTACTTTCAGCTACTATAGACTACAGTAGTTTACATTTTCTAGAATCCTCATATAAATGCAATTATACAATATATACATTGCTTTTTTTTTCCTCAGCAGAGGTATTTTCAAATTCACTGTGATGCCAAATGCATCAACAGTTCATCCCTCTCTGTGCCTGAGTCATTGTAGTCTGCTGTCTGAGCTTATCACCACAGCTTGCCTACCTGCTACCTACCGATGGAGCGCTGGACTGTCCAATTAAATGAAATACAGATAAAAGCTGCTATGAAGAACTGTGTACAAGTCTTTAGTCATCTGCTTTCTTTTCTGGTAAATAAAACTTGGCTAGATCATATAATGGGCACATATTTAACAGTTTTAGAAACTTTTAAATTGTTTTCCAAAATTCTTGTTCTCTTTTGCATCCCTACTATCTGTGTATGAAAGTTCCAGATCCTCCACAGCTTCACGGTATTTAGTACAGCCAATCTGTAACCTTCTAGTGGGTATATGGTGGCAGTTCAGTTGTAATGGCATTTCTCAATAACTAATTATGCTGAACAACTTTTTGCGTGCTTGCTCTCTTTATACCCACTTTCATGAAGAATCTGTTGAGATCATTTGCATTTTAGTTACTGGACATCTGTTTTCTTATTGAATTTTAAGAGTTCTTTGGATATTTTGGTTAAAATCCCCAATAGAGATGTGACTTAAAAATGTTTTGTTTTGTTTTGTTTTGTTTTTCTCAGTATGAGGCTTGTCTTTTCATTCTCTTAATAGTACCTTCCAGCAAGCAGAATATTTTTCAGGTATTTTTTCTTTGTGTTTATTTTTTGTGTTTCATTATGGGCAATTTCTGCTGGAATGTCTGTAAGATCACTAGACATTCTTTATAAACTAATCTACTTCTAAATCTACCCAGTATGTTTTTCAATTTATAGTAATTTTCATCCCTAGAAGTTAGATGCAGGTCTTTTCTTACATCTTTCATGTCCCTATTCATGTTCAATCTTTTACCTTATTTTTGGAACATATGGAATACTACAGTCAATTATATTAATGCCTTGTCTGCTAAGCTTATCATCTTATCAGATCTGGGTTGGTTTTGCTTTATCAGAGTTTTCTTCATTATGTACCATATTTTCCAGTTTTTTTGCATGACTGGTAATTTTTATTCCATGCCAGCTATTACAAGTTTACCTCACTGGGTGCTGGCTATTTTTCTATGCCTATAAATGCTGTTGAGCTTTGCTCTAGGATACCACTGAGTCACATGGGTATACTTTGATAATATAAGTTTTGCTTTTAAGATTTGTTAGTCAGGATGAGGACAGTTTTAGCCTGGCTGATTTTGCGATAGTACTCAGGTAGAATCCTCTGAGCACTCCACCACATGATGACGTTTTTAACAAGCTATATCTACCCTGTGTCAGCCCCAAGCATGTCTGTCTCTATTCCTTTGGAGTGATCCTTTTTCTAACCCCAGCTAGTTTCCTCACCGTACATACTGATCAATCTCAGCTGCAGACAGAGAGGGAACCCTGTGCACCCTGCCAGGGCTGTCTGTGAGCTCCCGTCTCCAGTGCTCCGCAGTGGCTGCTCGACTCCTGGTTTCATCTGCAGCTGATGCCTTCTCCCTGGACCCTCTCTGCCCACAGCACCGCCCGAAGGCCGACTCCAGGGGGTGACCCAGGGCACTGCAAAGTTCTCACTGTTTTCCATCTCTCAGATGCCTGGCTCCCTTGCTCGCTGATATCCAGTGGTTTTAAAACTGTAAATTCATACAGCTTTTCTAATGTTTTTAGTTATTTCAGGAAAGTGGGTAAATCTAATCCCTGTTATCTCAACCTGGGCAGAATTGGACACTTTTCCTGCCCCTGCCCCTGCCCCCTGCTTTTAACAAGTGCATCAATCCCTAAATAACGTGTTATTTAATGTTGCTTATTCTTGAGCATTACAAATATACTCATTATACCTTTTTCACTCTTCTAGTTTTTCAATATATTTTACTCAGTATTACATCATTAACATGTAACCCAGGTTGCTGCAGCTAACTATTGTTATTCTTTTTTACCACTGAATCACATTCCACTGCAGGAAGAAACCACAAGATCTTGATGTTCCCACTGATAAAGATTTGGAGTGATGCCTATTTGTGTATTTTGCCTATTAATTTACTGACTCTGACTTTTCCTTACCATTTTGTAGGAATTTTTTTTAATCCTACAAAGGATTCTGAGTTATCTTTAATGTTTATAAAATTTCTAAATATCTTTCCCAATTGGTAACATGACTTTTCATTTTCCTTATGTATTGTTGAATAGAAATTGTCAATTCATAATTTTAATGTAGTAAAATGCATCAAACCCTTGTGGCTAGTTTTCTAGTAACTGCTTTAAGAAACTCTTTGCTACCAAAACCCAAAGGTTTTGTACATTTTATTATAAAAGTTTAAAAGTTTTGCTTCTTATACTAAAATCATTAATTCATTTGTGGTATAAAAGGTTCAGTGACAGTATATTTGCACAAATGACCAGTGTTCTCGAACCACTCAGTGAATGGCCCCTCCTTCCCACGTGACCTGCCGTGCTGCCTGCTCGTCAGCGTTCCCTGTGTGCTGGCCATGGTCCACTCAGTTCCACTGCCTTGTCTACTCTGCTCAACAAACACTGTCCCAACACGGAGTACCAGCATTTGTAGAAGAATATCTTCCCACTTTATTTCTCTTCTTTCAGCCCTTCCTTCCTCACTGGTATACTATATTTCTTCTCAGTCTTCTCTTTACTGGTTAGGACCTCCAGGAAAATGTTTATTTGAAGCTGTGACAGTAGCATTATTGTCTGTCCCAATTTTTCTTTTTAAATCTTTTTAAAACATTGCTTATTAGAATAATGTTTTTGTAGGCTTTTTACTAGATATTTCTTATCAAATGAAGGATATTTTTTCCTATTCATAGGTTACTAAAAATTTAATTAGGAAAGGGTGTTGAATTTTAATAAAATGCCTTTTCTGCATTGTTAAAATGATCATATGGATTATCTACTCTTGTCTGTTAATAGGATAAATTAGATTTATAAATTTTCTAATATTAAACCACTTCAGCCTTCTTGGAACAAACCTAACTTAATTATGAAATATTATCTTTTCTGCACATTGCGGAATTTTGTGTACCTTCATTTGGTTATGAATTTCACATTCATTCTACTTTTCCACATGATTTTCCTGTGGTTTAGCATTGTGATTTAACTGATCTTACAAAATCAGTGTAATTTAACTGATCTTACAAAATCTTACAAAAATAAACTTGGATTATTCTTTCTTTTTCTATTCCTTGAAAAACTTTACATAAGATCACAATGACACATGTTGAAAATGTGACATTAATCTATGAAATCACCTGATGATTATGTTTGCTTTCAAGAGAAGGCTATTATAAATGGTCTTGGGACAATTCAGGTTTTATTTATTCCATTTCCTTTTTCTAAATTGTGTCAATTTAAATATCCTCCTAAGAATTTTGTAATCTCTTCTAAGTTTTCAAATATATTGCCATAAGTTCTTAATTTCTCTTATTATCTTCTAAATCTGTACCATATCTGTAGAAATGCCTCACTTTTACCCTAGTGTTTCCTATGTGCCTTCTCCTTTTTCTTGATTAATCTTAATAAAAATTTTCCATCTTGTGAATTAACTTCCAACATTGCTAATTTGCTTTTATGTATCTTTTCTTTCTTCTATTTTTTAAAGATTTATTCTGTTTCAACTACTGTATTTTAAATTGAATGATTATTTTCTTATTTTTGAATCTTTCTTCCTTGATAATAGAAACATTGGATATTTTAAACTGCCATCTAAGTAATAGCTTAGCTTCACCCACAAGATTTTTTTGTTTTGTTTTTTGAGACAGGGTCTCACTATGTAGTTAAGGCTGGCCTTGAACTCACTAATATAGCCCAAGCTGGCCTGGAACTTGTGGCGATCCTCCTGCTGTGGCCTCCCAAGTGCTGGGATTACAGGCGTGTGCCACCACGCCCAGCATGCACAAGATTTTATAAGTAGTATATTCATCATCTCATAGGGTCTAAATATTTTCTGACTACTAATATTAGTTCTTCTATGAACCATATATTAGTTAGCATGTTATATGTTTGAGCCAGCTCATACCAGCTCAAGGGAGCAACTGTTAAATTTGCAGAAATTTTGAGAATTTGTTGTTAAATAATCATTAACAAAAATTAAATTACATAAACTTTAATTATATCAAAAGTAATAAATACTCAAGCCACATGACTTTCTACTTTATTTTACAATTATCCATGTTCTTGAGGTTATTTCCATCTATGTATCTGTAAGGAAGTAATGTTATATAACACTATGATGTGGTGTATCCCAACTGATAATTCTTGTTGGTTGCCTGACTGAATATAGCTACAGAAGAAGTATTCATACTGTGAAAATTAGCAAATTTTACAAATCAGGGCTTTTTTTCTTCTGAAGAGTGAGTTAAACATGCATTTTATATAATTAGTTTATATTCTAGCATATATTATTTCATACCTTAAATAAGCTTTTAAAATGTGAGAAAAACAGTAGATTTAGTGTCCATCCAACCCAATACTTGTGATGAAGACTATGTGATCACTCACCTTTGGGGTCAAAGGATGGAAAAGAAATGATACAACAGTCCTTAAAATTCCCCTTAGGTACCAATATCTGTGACCTTGTTTCAGACTCTAAGTTCTGCTATGCTATGTTTGCTCGTGCTTCCTACTCAATCCCAAAGCAGGTTTTTCCTGTCCCATTATCTTTACCAAAACACTACTCACCAAGTTCTACCAATATCACTGAATAGTGCCTTACAGATGACAGAGCATCTTTATGTACAGTATCTCTTAATCCTTACAAAGTCCTCATGAGGTAGGTAGTATTATAAAGCTGCCCTTTATTCTGGTATCTTGGGCTTCTAGATTAAACTGTGTTTCCTCTTGGCTTTTGTCAATTTAGGCTTCCACTTGATCTCACTCCATCTTTGTCATTCCAGATCAAGGAGTTTCAATCTTTTGTCAGATATCATCTGGAAACCTCACCACCTCTTTAATGAGTTCAACTGTCCTAACGTTACCTTTTAAAAGGCTTATTATTCACTGGGAGCAAAGATAAGACCCTGTCTTTAATAACAAAGCTGTCAAAACTGCCAACCCAGCTTGTTTTCTGATAAAGACAATCATTATAAGAAGCAGAAAATGAGAGATTGGTTTTTAAAACTCATTTTTCACTGCAGTAGAAAATTATCACTACAGTGACAATCATTTCAGTTACTGGCACAGTGAAATCGCGTTTGCTTCCCTGGAAGAGGTCTGCATCTGCCGGACAATGAGCATTCAAGTCAGAGGAAGTCGGAATGCATTCACAGCAGTAATGAGCAACGGGACATGTCAGACTAAAGTCTTAGGAAAAAGCTCTATAACAAATCCATTCCACAGTCTTCCTGAGTAGATTCTCACTGAGTAGATTCTCTGAGAGAGGATTCTCTCTCCAGTTCACTGCTAGATACCTCAAAAGAAGAGTGAAACTGGGTGTCTACCTCCATTTACTTTTTCTTTTACCCTTTGTCATCAGGAATGAATTCTTCTATTTTGTCTGTTCTCTCAAACTTCACAATGGTTCCTAATCAACTTTACATAATTCTCTAGCACCACATATATAATTCCCATCTCTACCCTTCAAACTCACCTCTCTCCAAATTTCTGTATATTAATTTCATTCTGAACTTTGGACATTACCCTGGAAGTCACATTGGCCCTTCAAATTCAGCATATCCAAAAGGTAAATAACAACACTTTGAATACCTATCATACATATTAAGTAATGTAAAAACAATCACATCACTTCCTAACTCTGTGACACCTAGACCACTTTAAATGTCTCTCTTTCTGCTAATACAATCAACATTTTCTAATACAGATGGAAATTCACAGTCCGCATATTCAGACTACATCAACTTATATCCAATCAACCACCAATTCATGTCAACTAAACTTATAAACAAAATTTCCATTCATCCACCCATCCATCCATTTATCCATCCCTTCTTTTCTATCCAACTTGAATGACTTCAATTCCATTTGTCATTATTTTTCCCTCAAAGAACATTTGTTTTATTTTAGAAATTTCATGGCAAGAGTAATGGAAATTTTAAAATACAGAAAGAGTAGGTGACAATTTCACTAACTTTATAGGTCTATGAGAATACTATATAAATTTATCAATGTCATTAGCCATATTGAAAGTATTTTAAAATAGAGATGTATTTCATTCACATGACACATTACCATCTTGTTACTATCAGGTTATTAGATTGTTTATGATGCTATATGTTAAAAAGATAATGCTGAAAGGAATATCTGATGCATGTGGGATTTTTTCTTCCTATGAATTATTTCTAAATGAATATTTCTAACAGTCACTTAAATCCAAGTGTCTATATTAATGTATTTATCCTGCCAACTGTCTTTACATTTTCCAAAGGTTTACCATACCCTCCCCAGAAATAGATACCATTTTGTAGTAATTCTGCAGTTCAATGATCTCTCCTCACTCTTCCTTTACAACCCCACATCATAAGGATAAAGCACCCCATCTCATCTTTCACAGTCATCATGGTAGCTACAGTTATTTCATAGATGTTCCTTCTGAGGTAAAGAAGCTTCTTTTCTTTCCTAGTATGTTGAGTTTTTACCATGAATGTGAATTACATTTCATAAAATGCTTTTTCTTCATCTATTAAGACGATCATGTAGACATCATCCTTTACTAATATGGTATATTAAATTAAATTTGACTATTAAGTGAGCTCTGCATTCCTGGGATAAGTCCTTTTGGTCATGGTGAACAATTCTTCCCATATGGTACCAGATTTGGTTCGTCAATATTTCATTAAGGAATTTTCTGGCATTGTTCATAAAGGATACAGGTTTGTTATTTTCTTTTTTATAATAACGAAGACAAAAATACCAGAGTCCTAATAGTTTTATAGCTTTGATGTAAACCTGTTGATCCCTCAGCCTGTTAGCATATATCCTTCATCCCCCTGGCACAGACTTCCTAGATTCCACCACTGACCTTTGGGCCTTCACAGCACAGATCCATGAAATGGGCCTGCATGAGACATTGTTAAGGCCTCTGGGGCTCCAGTTGGATTTGTGGGAGGCATTGTTATGAGCCCTAGGTCCTTAGCTGGACTCATGCAGGACATTTCTGTGGGATCCAGGCCCCCTTTTTAAAGTTTATACTATTATTGTCATATATATCACAACTATACATGCCATACACCCAACAATATATTGTAATTATTGCTTTATACAATATTATGTCTTTTAAAGAAGTCACAAAAAATAGTATAGATAGATATCCTTTTACTAGCCCACATATTTATCATTTCTGATGCCTTTTATTTCTTCCTAGGGATTTGAAGTAAAACCATTTTTTCTTTCTGAAGGATTTTATTCAGTATGTCTTATAAGGAATACTGCCATCAAGCAATTCTCCCAGACTTTATTAGAGATATCTTTATTTTACTTTCATTTATGAAGAAAAGTTTCAATGCAACATTCTTTTTTATTGTAAAGAGAGGAAAAAAAAACAAAACAATGCAGAAATTCAAAACAAGATGATAGGAAATTAACAATGGTTATTATATTACATATTGTTATCTTCAAAGTAGTTACTCAGATTACCAGACACAAGCATGCAAAATTGATCAAACAATATGAGCACTAACTGTTCCTTTTAATGAATGAATAGAAATCAGTAGTATAATTATCTTACCTATCTTGGGTATATATACATATCTTTTTTCCTTCCTTTTCTCTTTTCTCACAACCAAATTATTCTTTCCTTTTAAGCAGTTTCTTTCCCTTTCACCATATCTACTGTACCTTGTGGATCTTATTTACTCTGTTTCTTACACTAGGGAGACAATATGATGTTTATACATGCAAGTCTGATGTATTTCACTTGGGAGTATGGTCTCTAGTTGCATCCATTTACTTATAAAGGCTTCAAGTTTATCTTTCTTTATAGCTGTGTAGTACTCCATTGTATAAAAATACCACATCTTTTTTATCCATTCCTTGGTTGGTCAGCATTTGGGTTTGTAGTGGATTGACAACTGGTGGTCAACTTACAACCCCCAGGTGAACTGAGTAACCATGGTGCTGTGTGTGCAAGGCCCACCTGAGGATTGTTGCCAGCACCATAAGAGGCAAAACTGGAGAGGAAGAAGTTAGGCTATTGGGAGCTGGTAGAAGCTGTTGGGAGCTGTTGGTTCTTTTGAAGGAGCTTGTTGTGTTGTCTTTCCTGATGAACTTGGCTGTTTTCATCCTTTGAGGAGCTTGGGACCTTGTTGGCACTGAGAATAGCTTCGGTTCACTTTGGGGGAGCTCTGGTCCTCACCTTGGGCATCACTTAGCCTCAGAGGGGAAGATGGTGCACAGCTCAGTCTCCTGAAGAAGCTTGCTGCACTGGCTTTCCTGATGGGAACTCAATTGTCTTCACCATTGGAGGAGCTCAGGACCTCACATGGCTGTGGTACCTTCCAGGGGAGCTCTGGTTCTTACTCTGAGCATTGCTTCCTGGCTCCAGTGCAGATCACTCAGCCTGCTAGCATAGATCCTTCATCCCACTGGCACAGACTTCCTAGATTCCACCACTGACCTTTGGGCCTTCACAGCACAGATCCATGAAATGGGCCTGCATGAGATATTGTTATGGCCTCCGGGCCTCCAGTTGGATTTGTGGGAGGCATTGTTATGAGCTCTAGGTCCTTAGCTGGACTCATGCAGGACATTTCTGTGGGATCCAGGCCCTCAGTTGGATTCCTTGGTCTTAATTAGTAGACAAATTTCCTGCACTCTCTTGTATATTGTTCTTTGGGTGACTATTATAATCTTATAAAATATGTGTCCTGTATTATATTGTTTCACCTTGCACAATAACTCCCTAACCAATACAAGGTTGTTTCTGAGATTTAGCTATTAGAAATCATGCTGCTATAAACATGGGTGCACATATTTTGCTGTGGTATGATGTTTTCATTTCTTCTGGGAAAATATCCAGAAGGAGAATAGCTCAGTCAAATGGAACCTCTATTTCTAGTTTTATGAGGAACTTCCACATTGATTTCCATAGTGATTGCACCACTCTATACTCCCACCAACAATGGAGAAGGGTTCTTTTTTCCCACAGCCCCTCCAACATTTGTTATTGGTTGATTTCTTGATGATAGCCTTTATTTCTGGGGTGAGATGGAATCTCAGTGTTGTTTTAATTTGCATTTCTCAAATGGCCCATGATGTTGAACATTTTTTCATATATTTATTTGCCATTTCTATTTCTTCATCTGAGAAGTATATATTCATCTCACATACCCATTCTTGGATTGGGTCTTTGAATTTTGGGAGCCTGATTTTTTACTTCTTTATATGTTCTACTGGAAGTCCTTTGTCTGAGGGACAGTCAGCTAAAATTTTTTCCCAATTTGTGGGTTTTCTTTTTACTTTGTTGGTGATTTCTTTTGATGTGCAAGATCTTTTCAATGAGATCCCAGTTGTTGACTCTTTGAAGTACTTCCCATGAAGTTTGGTTTTTATTCATGAACTCTCTACTTACTCCTATGTCTTCAAGATTTCTACCTACTTTCTCTTCCAGTAGATTTAGTGTTTCTATTTTAATATTTAGATCTTTGATCCATTCTGACCTTAGTGCATGGTGATAGACATTGGTCTAGTTTTAGTTTTTGGCATGTGGAAAGCCAGTTTTTCCAGCACCGTTTATTAAAGAGGCTATCTTTCTTCCAATGAACATGTTTGGCCTTTTTGTCAAAGATAAGGTAGCTGAGTGTGTTTGTGGTTGTGTCTGCATCTTCTAGTCTGTTCTCAATGCAACATGCATGGTTGAATAAAATTTTGTTTTTAATTTCAGCACTCTCAATAGGTCCTTGGTTGTTTTCTGGCCTCCATTATTTCAGATAGAAGGTCAGTCTTCAAATGAATCAATAAGCCTGTTAATCATTTTATCTTGTGGCTTTCACAGTTTTTACTTTGCCTTTTGCTCTCTTTATTTTCTTCAATCTTTTTTCTCTCTGTTCTTCAGATTATTTAATTTGTATTCATCTATCTTCAAATTCAACTATTCTTTATCCTGCCATCTAAACCTGCTGTTCAGTACCTATGGTCAGTTTTTCATTTCAGTTGTTGTACTTTTCAACTTTAGGATTTTTTACTGTTTTACAATTTTTAGCTCCATATAGACTCACTGTTTTCATTTTTCTCCTCTACTTTAAATATATATTTACAATAGCTCTTTGAACACGTGGTAGTAACTTCTTTGAAGTCTTTGTCTGCTAAAATGAAAATCTAAAGAACACTGAGAAGCACTTTCTAGTTATCGCTTTCTTCCAACAATGCATTACCCTTTACTGTTTCTTGCATGCCTCACGTTTTGTTAAACATGGACAATATAGGTAACACACTGTAATAACTCTGGATGTTGAGTGACCCCGTTTGCAAGTTATAGTTGTTTATTTGTATCTTAACTTGATTATGGTAAATCTGTGAAACATCTCCATCAAGCATGTGTACCTATGATATCAATGCTAAATTACTTTCTTAAAAAACTATTTTATTTTTATTGTTGTTTTTATTTTTAGTTTTCAAGCCGAACTCTTAACCTTCCATGGGTTGGCAATCAGTCATTGTTTGACTAGAGGATACAGTCAAACACCTCAAGCCCAGAAGGCTTTCATCTTCAGTCAGTGAATCTGCGAGGTGGGGGATGCATAGAAAGTTCAAGCTGTTTCAGTCTGCCCACACTTTTGCTTTCTGTTAGGTTCTTTAGTATCTCCAGACTGGAAAAGGAAGCTGTGGACATGCCTCTTTCCAGCCTTCAATGCACTTCTCTTGGGATGATGTCGCCTTAGTTACTACCACAACTTTCAGTGTATAGAGAAGCTGGCTTTTTCATTTCCCTATCACTAAGACTGTCACTTCCACTGACAGTGCTGGTGGTGTAGTGTCATGGGCCACTTCATATCAAGTCAGCAGCAAGCTTCCTGGTCCTCACAGATGGCTTTGCCCAAGCAAAGCCTCCCTACCAGCAAAGCTGTGGGAACACAGTGATGAGAGGAAGCCAACCAAGAAGAGCACAGACTTCTATGTTTCTTATTGAAGTCCTCCTGTAATTCTTTAACTATAAATGCTTCTTAGATTGATATTGAACTTGGGACAATTTCTAGACTACCAAAATTGTTACTTGTGTCGGTTTGTACAAGTTAAGAGTTGCATTTTAGGAAGATCTGTCAACTTCCCAGAGCCATGGTTAGCCCATGTTTTAATTTACTCACTATTCTTTTGTTTGGCATTTTTAATTATTAGTAAGGTTGAACATTTTGTTTATTTACACTTCCCCTTGAGTAAATTTTCCACTCTCCTGTTTGCTTCTACTTATCTTACTATTTTTCTCATCTCTGAATATATCATGTTAAATCTCTATATACTTAATCTATATTAAACTCATTTATTTCTCCCACATTATTTTTATAATTTTTCCCCAAGAGCTTTTTATTTCAAGCATTAGATTGTTTTCTGATATTCTAAACCTTAGAAAATTCCCCAATTACTCTACTAAAACAATTAAGTGGTTTCTCAACTAATTCCCTAGTCTCCAATCTTTAGCCCATACTAAACAAGAAAGACATTCATCAAGCATTTAATGAGTTACTTACACCAACAAATTAACAGTAGGCAAAATTCATTAGAGAAATCCAAATTTAAAATATAATGAGTTCTATCCTACTTATTATAATATCTTTAGCTTCTGACAAAATAATACCAAGAGGTTCTCAAAGAATATTTATAAATGAAGACATCTGTAGTTTGGTGACATTATTAACATATCAAAAACATTAAAATATTTCAAAATTTAGATTAAATATTTTCAGTCCTCTTCTTCCCTCTCATTTACCCTTGAAATGGCCTCCTTTGTGGTTAACAAGCTTAAGCACAGCAGTGTTCAGAACAATAGCTAAATGAGTACAATATGTAATTGGAATCCAGACAAGGTACATTGCGTCAAATGTAACCCATGTGCAGGTCAAGACATGCTAAAGCAGCCATAATGGAGAAGACCAGGTAGAGTCTATAATCAAAAAAGATCACCTTCTGTAATGGGAGCTCATAGGGACAGACATGCTAAAAAAGGACTTCAGGCCATAGAAGACATCAGATCAGAAATAATCTCTGAGGTAAAAAAA
>NW_004955489.1:1290045-1292695 GCF_000276665.1 Chinchilla lanigera | reverse complement strand
CAGATTTCTCAACATAAACCATCAAGGCAAGAAGAGCTTGGAGTGAAGTATTTCAGGTACTGAAAGAAAACAACTTCCCACCCAGATTGATGTACCCTGCAATCTATCCTTCAAATTTAATGGAGAAATAAAATATTTTCACAATAAAGATCAACTGAAGAACTTCATGAGTGAAAAACCAACCCTACAAAGAGTACTAAAAGATATTCTAGAAAGAGATAAAAAGACCACAACTTTAAGAACAGCAACAGAAAGGAAACATCAAGCAGAGCAAACAATTAAACAGAGGGAAACAAGAGTAACCAACAGCAGGAAAACAACACAACAAAGATAAACTAATACATATCAGTTATAGCCATCAATGTAAATGAACTCAATTCAACCAAAGAAGTAGATTGGCAGATTGGATCAAAAAACAAAATCTAACAATATGCTATATACAAGAAACACATTTAACTTAAAAGGAAATTCATAGACTGAAAATCAAAGGATGAAAAACAATGCTCCATGCGACAGTTACCCAGAAAAGAGTGGCAGGTAGCTATTCTGTTTGCAGACAATGGGAACTTCAAGAACAATTAAAAGACATAAAGAAGGTCACTACATATTTGTGAGGGGAAAACTTCAAGAGGAAGAGATAACAGTCATAAACATCTATGCACAAAACACAAGAGCACACAAGTATATAAGACAAATTTTAACAGACATGAAAAATGAAATAAGCAGCAACACAATCATAACAGGGGACTTTAATACCCCACTGTCACAAAGAGATAGATGAACTAGACAAAAAATTAACAAAGAAAGAACTAAACCAAACTTGTGAACAAATGGACTTAATAGACCTGTACAAAATGTTCCACCCAACAGCATCAGAATTCACATTCCTCTCAGCTGCACATGGGACATTCTCTAAAATAAACCATACGCTAGCACATGCTTAAGGAAATGCAAAGGAGTTGAAATTATCTCATGCACACTATCAGGCCATAGTGCAATGAAACTGGAAATTAATGACAGAGGAAATCACAAGAACTCCATAAACACATGGAAATTAAACAGCACCCTCTTGAACAATCAATGGGTCACAGAAGAAATCAAACACTATATACAATCAAACAAAAATGTAGATACAACTTACAGGAACCTGTAGGATGCAATGAAAGCAGTCCTCAAAAGAAAATTTACAGCAGTGAATTTCTACCTCAGGAAAACAGAATGAGCACAAATAAACAATTTTATGCTGCACCTCAAGCTTCTAGAAAAAAAAGAACAAATCAAACCAAAAGCCCAGAGAAGGCATGAAATTATAAAGCTCAGGGCAGAAATTAATGCAATGGAGACTAAATAAAAAATACAAAGAATTAATAAATCAAAGAGTTGGTTCTTTGAAAAAATAAATAAAATTGGTAAACCCCTAGCCAACCTTATTAAAAAAGGTAAAGAAAAAATGGAAATACATGCAACAAGGAATGAAAGAGATGAAATCTCTACAGACTCTGTAGAAATTCAGAAGATCATCAGTACCTACTTTGAAAATCTTTACTCTCACAGGATGGAAAACACAGAGGAAATGGACAGATTTATAGATACATATGAACTACCAAAGCTGAATGAAGAAGATATAAAAATCCTGAATAACCCTATACCAGCAAGCAAAATTGAAAATGTAATAAAAAACTTGCCAATGAAGAAAAGTCCAGGTCCTGATGGATTTACAGTTGAATTCTGAAAAAAATTTAGAGAAGATTTATTGCCAATATTTCTCAAACTCTTAAAGGAAATTGAAAAGGAAGGAATTCTCCCCAAGTCATTCCTGGAGGCAAGTATTATCCTGATACCAAAACTGGAGAAAGACCCAACCAGTAAAGAGAACTAGAGACCAATCTCCCTAATGAACATAGATGCAAAAATTTTCAACTAGCAAGCAGAATGCAACAAATCAACAAGAAGATTATACACCATGACCAAGTGGGATTCATCCCAGGAATGCAGGGTTGGTTCAATATATGCAAATCAATTAATGTAATACACCACATCAATAGAGCCAAAAACAAAACTCACATGATCATCTCAATTGATGCAGAAAAAGCTTGTGATAAAGTGCAGCACTTATTCATGATAAAAACCTTACAGAAAATTGGCATAGATGGAATTTATCTCAATCTGATAAAAGCCATCTATGACAAACCAACAGCTCATGTCATTCTAGATGGTCAAAAACTGAAAGCTTTCACTTTAAAATCAGGAACAAGACAAGGAGTGTCACCACTCCTATTCAATATAGTTCTGGAAATATTAGTCAGAGCAATTAGACAAGAGAGAAAAATAAGAGGAATATGGATCGGAAAAGAAGTGAAATTATCATTATTTGCAGATGACATGATACTCTACATAGAAGACCCCAAAAACTCCACTGAAAGGCTTATAGATTTAATAACCAAATTCAGTAGTATAGCTGGATACAAAGTCAGCTCTCAAAAATCAATAGCATTCCTGTACACAAACAACAAGCAGACTGAGAGAGCAATCAGTGAAACTACACCTTTCACAGTAGCATCTAAAAAAATGAAATACTTGGGAATCAGTCTAACAAAAGAAGTAAAGGATCTGTACAGTGAAAATTACAATACTTTGAAAAAAGAGATAG
>NW_004955489.1:1288558-1289422 GCF_000276665.1 Chinchilla lanigera | reverse complement strand
AAAGGGGCCAAACATGTTCAATGGAAGAAAAATAGCCTCTTTAACAAATGGGGCTCGAAAAACCGGCTTTTCACATGCCAAAACTAAAACTAGACCCATGTCTCTCACCATGCACTAAACTAAAGTAAAAATGGATCAAAGATCTAAATATCAAAACAGAAACACTAACTCTACTAGAAGAGAAAGCAGGTAAAACTCTCAAAGACATAGGAGTAGGCAGAGAATCACGAACAAAAACCAAAATGCACAGGAAACACTTCAAAGAATCAACAACTGGGATCTCATCTTATTGAAAAGTTTTTGCACAACAAAAGAAATCACCAACAGGGTAAAAAGAAAACCCACAAATTGGGAAAAAATTTTACCCAACTGTGCCTCACACAAAGGACTCCTATTTAGAGCATATAAAGAATTAAAAAAAAAAATCAGGCCCCCAAAATTCAAAGACCCAATCCAAAAATGGGCATCTGAGATGAATACTCACTCCTCAGATGAAGCAATACTAATGGCGAAAAAATATATGAAAAAATGTTCAAAATCATTGGTCATTCAAGAAATGCAAATTAAAACAACACTGATATTTCATCTCACCCCACAAAGAATGGCTATCATTAAGAAATCGACCAATGACAAATGCTGGAGAGGCTGTGGGGAAGAAGGAACAGTTCTCCACTGCTGATGGAAGTTTTGATTGGTGAAACCGCTGTGGAAATCAGTCTGGAGATTTCTCACAAAACTAGTATTGGAAGTCCCACTTAACCTAGCTATTCCCCTTCTGGGTATTTTTTCCAGAAGAATTAAAAATGTCATACCACAGTGACGTATGTGCACTCATGTTTACAGCAGTGCAATTTGTCATAGCTA
>NW_004955489.1:1254853-1287848 GCF_000276665.1 Chinchilla lanigera | reverse complement strand
CTTTGTATTTTGCTATTGTTCTTTTTTTTGGTACTATTTTCTTTAAAATAAAAATTAAAAAAGGACTTACTTCTTCACTGCACCTTCTCAGATCTAACACACAGCAACATGAGATTTACAGGCAGCATGTCGTCAAGAGTCTGACATCTCTCCCTGCCAAGGCACTACCAAGAAGCAATCACTGTTACCAGGATAAAATTCTCATTAAAAAGCCAAGAAACTGTAGCATTTACAAAAGTACAGAATGAAAGCTGATATAGAAATTTTCACTGCTCTATAATACAATGTTAGGCTGAAAGATTGTTTATTGTATTGTATTGAATTATTACAAAAATAGTATGATGAGTAACAGGCAAAGAGTCCCTCTACTCTCTGATTGCAGGCTCTGCAGAAGCAGATGGTACCCAACAAATATTTTGAAGCAGCAAGGTAAAAAGTTGTGAGAACAGAGATCACAATGTATTGGGCAATGTGTGTTGGGGGGGTGGGTAGCAAGTTAAAGATACTGAGGCTTAGTTACGTACAGGTGGTACCTCTAGTTCCACAGCCTATGCAATTTTCAAGATGACAGCTTTAAAAAAATCTTTACTAGCTTCTTGAAAGTGAACAGGTCTCATGAATATCCCATAATAAAAACTCTTCTATCCCTCTAATTCTCTGGCTTTCAGGAACAAATTCACTTCACAGATGTGTGTAAAATGCTAACTCCACCAGAGTAAAGCTACTCAAGGTTTTTCCTGGTGGAGGTGGAACAGTATTTATGGCACAGTTAGACCAGACAGAAACAAAGAGGGAATCTAACCCATTTCTTATCTAGACATCCAACAGATTGGACTGAACTGCGAGGGAACTGCCTGTCAAGCAGAAAGCACAGCATCAGAGATATAATTGCTTCAGAAATACATCTGATCAAAGGGGCTCCTCAGTTCATGAATGAGTCATAAAAGAAACAAAAACAATGAATCATCTTCTATCACACTGCGGCTACATGAAGAAAATTACTGGTGTGAAAACAAAAAAAAAAAACACCAGCAATTGGCTTTCTTAATGATTGAGTGGGAGTGACAGTCCCAAGTGAATTGGGTTATTAATACAGGGAGAACTTTTTCATCACAAGGATTTCTTGGTTGGCTGGCTATAAATAGTACCTCTGTGAGGAATGACATAATGGAACCAGGTTCTCCTTCTCTTTAATTACGTGTGAACTGCCCAAAATTCATCCATACTGTCGAAGTGAAACAGAAATGGGGCTGGCATTCCACTGACTCAGGCAGAATATCCCAGCAAATTTCCTGAGTTTTCCACACCAGAACTGTTCCTTTTCTTCCAGCTGCCTTCCTTTTCTACTTAGTTCTAGAAATGAAACCCAGAGTATAAATAAGGAAAAAAAATGAAGGATAGACATTGGGAAGCAGGAAGAACTTGTTCAAGTGGGAAGGAAAACAAGGGGGGAAAGGAAAAGGGATTTTATTTTTTTATTTTATTTTAAAGAAAAAAATAAGACAAAATTTCAAAACAAGATAATAGGAGAATAACAATAACTAATACACTGCATATTGTTATCTTTAGTTACTCAGAGTACAAGATATAGGCATTTAATTGCTCAAACAACATTAGCACAAACCTTTCTTCTCAATGAATTAAGAGAAATTAACAGTATAACTGAAAGGGAAATTAAAATTTTAAATAAAGCCTGCCAAGAATGCCTGCCAAAACAAGATGGACATGTCTGGAAAGGCCTGATAACAGGACATTTCTTCCTTTGTGTAACCCACGCTTGTTTAACTGATGGCCTTGCAATGTAACATGAGATGTTTAAACTCCTTTAACAACTCATGATGTCACCCAACCTTCCAATCATAATACACCATATCTGCCTCTATCCCTCCTTGCTTCCTCTCTCCATAAAAGCCCCCAGTACCCCAATGGGTGGGGCTCTGATTCTTTGGGAGCAATCCCAGTCAAGCCTCCTAGTGTAATAAACTGCCTCCTAAACCTTCTTGGTGCCATTTTTTCCTGTATTTGGTCTGTTTTCTGTAACATAACTATCTTAACTTTTATAGATATATATATAAATATAGATAGGGTTTTTTTTGCTTTTCCCTTCTTTTCTCCTTTCCCCATCCCAGTTTCTCTTTCCTTTTGAACAGTTTCTTCCCCTTTCACAATATCTATTGTACATTTTGGATCTTATTTACTCTTTCAGCTTCTCACACATTGTATTAGAGACAATGTGATGTTTACACAAGTGAGTTTGATTTATTTCACTTATGAGTATGGTCTTGAGTTGCATCCATTTACATAAAAAAGTCTCCAGTTTATCCTTCTTGGAAAAAATGGCACCAAGAAGGTTTAGGAGCCAGTTTATTACACTAGGGGGCTTGACTTGGATTGCTCCCAAAGAGTCAGAGCCCTACCCATTGGGGCACTGGGGGCTTTTATGGGGAGAGCAAGTAGGAGGTACAGAGGCAGATTTGGTGTATTGTGATTGGGTGACACCATGAGTTGCTAAAGGAGTTTAAACATCTCAGGTTACATTGCATTTATGGCTCAGTAGTACTCCATTGTATAAAAAGACTGCATCTTTTTTATCCATTCCTCGGTTGATGGGCATTTGGGTTTTTCTGAGATCTAGCTATTATAAATTGTGCTGCTATAAATATGGGTGCACATATATCACTGTACTATGATGTTTTTAATTGTTCTAGGAAGATACCCAGAAGGGGAATAGCTGG
Organism: Chinchilla lanigera; assembly: GCF_000276665.1. Classification (NCBI taxonomy): domain Eukaryota; kingdom Metazoa; phylum Chordata; class Mammalia; order Rodentia; family Chinchillidae; genus Chinchilla; species Chinchilla lanigera. Next base: position 1,285,113 of record NW_004955489.1, on the reverse strand, counting down.
GTCAAATGACACCTCTAATCCTAAGTTTTTGAGGAATCTCCACACTGATTTCCACAGTGATTGCACCAATCTACACTCCCACCAACAGTGGAGAAGGGTTATTTTTTTCCCCATAGCCCCTCCAGCATGTTATTGGTTGATTTCTTGATGGTAGCCATTCTTTCTAGAGTGAGATGGAATCTCAGTGTTGTTTTAATTTGCATCTTTCAAATGATCAGTGATGGTGAACATTTTTCCATATATTTATTTGCCATTTGTATTTCTTCACCTGAGAAGTGTATATTCATCTCACATGCCAATTGGGGTCTTTAAATTTAGGAGGTCTGATTTTTTTTGAGTTCTTTATATATTCTCAATAGTAATCCTTTGTCTGAGGAACAGCTGGCAAAATTTTTTCTCACCTTGTGGGTTGTCTCTTCACTCTGTTGGTAATTTCTTTTGATGTGCAAAAGCTTTTTAATAAGATGAGATCCCAGTTGGTGGATTCTTTGTAATGCTTCCTGTGCAATCAGGGTTTTATTCATAAAGTCTCTGCTTACACCAATGTCTTTAAGAGTTTTACCTATTCTATCAGCAGATTTAATGTTTCTGTTTTAATATTTAGATCTTTGATCCATTTTGAGCTCAGTTTAGTGCATGGTGAAAGCTATGGGTCCAATTTTAATCTTTGGCAAGTGCAAAGCCAGTTTGGGAAAAGGGATTTTAAAAAGAAAGGGAGTTGAAGGGAAAAATGGAAACAGCTTCTGTAAATGAAGAGAATGAAAGTGTTGAAGTGAGGGTAAGGGAATGGGAAAAAAATTAAATATATCATGTACAGGTACAGATTCCCTCTGACGAGTGTGATCAGTATGTGGGCCAAACATGTACTAACAAAATGTGGAAGGAAGGAAGGAAGGAAGGAAGGAAGGAAGGAAGGAAGGAAGGAAGGAAGGAAGGAAGAGAGAAAGAGAGAGAGGGAAAGAAAGAAAGAAAGAAAGAAAGAAAGAAAGAAAGAAAGAAAGAAAGAAAGAAAGAAAGAGGCTTAGAACCAATCGAGAAAAATTACAAAATATGTCTATGGGTCCAAAAAATCTGATCTGTAGTCCTACCACAATAAGACTAAGTTAATCACTCCTGACTTGGTCTTCCTTTTTCATAAAATTTTCAACATGTACATGGTACTGTTGGGAATAAATTAAATAACAGCTTATAAAAGGATATGAAAAGTAATAAATATCTTATTATTGTAAGATATGCTGAGAGCTGTTTAAAAATTCAAGTGAATCTAAAATAAACTAGTATCAATAACACAAGATAAATCTATTGTAAGAAGCCATCCTCTAGGAAATCCATCTCCTACTTATAGGATAAATATTTAGAAGTAACACTTTTGGAAACATCGGCCCCAAACATAAATAGATGATCACAGTGACCAGTTCTGGGAACCAGAGCTGGATGCTGTGGGAATGTAAGATGCATTAAGACTCTACACAGACGCTTCTATTTAATACATGAGGCCCAGCAGCAAATCAGTGCCCGTGTTATAGTCCACAGAAGACAGAGAAAATCAGATTCTCAGTCTAGGAAAAGAGAGAACAATGTGCTACTGCTTGGAATTAAAATTGACAGGACTCAGCAAAGTAGATATATTTCATGTGCCACTGTGGTGGAGCTGCAAGAGGAGCTGTGCATCTACCTTGGCCTGGGAAACAACCTACTTATAGTTTGACGTAAATAAGAGAGGGCAAATATATCTCCTTAACTTTCAGCTTCAACTGAAAGTCAATGTGGCAAGTAGAAAATTAAACATAGCTCTGTTAATTTTTTTTCTGTTTTGCACTGTTCTCACACGTTAGGCTGTTTTTTCAGAAACGATTGAGCCAAACTGTGGCATTTCATATTCTGTGTAAGTGCCTCTGTAGCAGTAGGAAAGGAAAGCACAGTGGGCCAAGCTCTGGGTTTTTTTCAATGCATCTGCCTCCCCCAAAGAATACTCTCCTAGCTCAGGAGTCATAAAGAGACATTAAATCATGCAATGAAGTCAAACTTTTTGAAACAAACTCCCAGTGTGTTTAAGAAGCAAAAATAAAGTCAGCAAATACTAATTTGTAAGCAGAAATAGACACCAAAATCAGTCTATGGATTTTCTTGTTATTGTTGTAAACTGAGACTTGCTTCGCAGCTGAGACAGACGCAAGCAAATCCAGTCTTGCAATGCATCGACCTGTGTGCTGACGCAGTTGATTGTGATGTCTGTGGAGCCATCCGTAACAGTGCTGTCTTCAGGGCAAAAGTCTCCAAAACACACAGTCAAAACATCCCCATACCCCATATACACTTAGAGTCGGGTGCTTAATAAAAGTTTGTTTTGACATTGGGGAACAAAACCGAAACGAGATGCTACACAATTAAGATCTGGAGTATCTCACGTATAGTACTTCGGAAGTTTAGAAACAAACTTCCTAAGTGTAATGAAAACCACTAGCACTATAAAGATTAGTCTACAGCTGTCCAGATACCTATACCTGAAGAAATCTCATTCATACCTGAAAAATCTTTGATAATTTACTTGATGAATCACTTAATCTGTTCTCCACTGTCATGATTTACTGGGGGCACTTCGTAACAAGGCAGATTTATTTTTAAAACATCTTAGTGCCTTCTCCTCAGTCCCTGCTATTTCTTCTGTGGCCCTGCAGAAAAGCTGTTGTGTCATGAACACAGTGCCCTGCTCAGCACGTGGACTGGCCGGGGTCCTTACTCACTTCATCTCTATTGAATGTGGCTTCCCTTCTGATCCTTCAGGGTATGTATCTCCCCACCACATAGAATATGCATGATGGATTATACTCAATTTAGCTAAATCCAACCATAACTAATTACAGAAGCATCTCAAATCAGGCTGGAGTTACAGCCTTGTCAAAATGCCCTTCATAAATAGCCTTTTTCTAGAGATTTATGCAGCAAGGGTGCGTAAACTCGAATGTAAATGTGAGAAGGGTGCATCACACCAAGCTGCCAATGCTAGGGCCTACAGTCCTAACGGGGCAAATGAAGAATGACTGACACAGCATTCCAGGGCTTCTTCTCTGCTTACCGAGGGTTTGCTAGGGAGACTTTTAGCAGGACACCCACAGCTGAAGAAAAGATCCACAATTACCTGCACAAGGTACCATTTCACCATTTCATATTATTTGCAAGTGCCTCTGTGTGACTTCAGCAGAGTATCTTTACTGACAGCAGGTTCCCCACAGCAAGATGGGAAGGCAGCAGAGTTTGGTTTCTAAACCCAGCTCTATCTCTGAAGGGTGCTGGAAGTTGACAGTACATTATTTAGCACTTGTAAGACTGGGTTTCCTTATCAGCAAAACAAAATCATGATGACAACTTCACACAGTTGTGAGGCTCCAATGGGATAATGTTTATGAAGCATCAGCAAAGTCCCTAGCACATACCAGGACTCAGTAAGTGATAATTTATGGGTTCCAAGATTGATATTCTATTCATTTTGATTATAAGAATTGAAAATGAAATTTCATGTGGAAAGTGCTATGAAATAATATCAAGTACCAAAACAGTATACTGCAGAGCATACTTAGAGCTCCTTAATACGTGGGACAATCTACATGTTCCTGTACCAACATGGACTATGGGAAAACAGGCCAGAATGAGATGCACCCCAAAGGCCCTCAGTTTGCACTCTTCTGGGTAAGGCACAAAATCAACCTTTTATTCTGGAATCAGTTGGATGAATAATGTATACCACCATCAAAAAGGTGCCCTAAACTCAGAGCCCTCTACATGGTAGTCCCATCCCGCTTCGGGCCTCATTTCTCACTCCCCTCCTCACACACTCTGCTCCAGCAATCTGCCGGGCATATTATAACCAGGACACACAGAGCATGTCCGTATCTCCAGATCTCAGCTACACTACCTGATCAACCTCTTCACTCCCACCTTCTGGTACTACATTTCTCTGATGGAAATGTCCTAGTCTTTGTAATTCCTGCCTCTTCTGAGAAAGATCAGCCCCAAGATATAAGCCTTCAGCTGATTCTTACTAAATACAGCAGTCTTTTACAGTATCTTATATCCAACACCTGTTTTCACCTATTTTGTCTGAAAAGTTTAAATATATTTCCCCCATTTTAACTATAGCACAAACTATAGCTCAAGAAAGACTGCTATTCATTTTAGCTAACCCACAGCTAACATATCTCAAAGGCAGGCTAAAACCCACCCAATCCACCCAGGTATGTTATGGATGTCAGTATCCCAATTCAGACTCAAGCAAATGTGGGCAGTGGAGCAAATCTGCTTGATCATACTGTCATCTATCAGAGCAAGCCTTCTACCTGGTGTCCTAGTTACTTTTCTTTCATTGCTAAGACAAAATACCCAACACTCAAGGTTAAAAGAGGAAAGGTTTATTTAGCTCATAGTTTGTAGAGGTTTCAGTCCATAATTGGCTGGCTCTAAGGCAGGGTAGTGTGGCAGAGGGGCAACCTTTCATGCGGTGGAAGATACCAAAACAACAAGACAGGAAGGAAGAGCAAGACTCTTTCTGTCCTTTACATTGTATGCAGGCTACCTGCCCTAGGGCAGGTATAGCACTCATACCCTTAACCCCAGTGTTACACCATGAATCAATTACAATCTAGATTCAGCTACCTCCAAAAAGCCAGCCTCCCACGATTGCATGACACTTTGGGGGGACACAAATCATAACACTCAAGAAATGACCACCTGCCACCTGCACCATGACATCTCTCAGAGCATTCACACTCAGATTTAATGACTCCTTTCTCTGCACTCTCAAAGCACTTTGGAAGACCTTTGCATCCATTCATTCACGTAACCAAAATAGAGGACATATGCAGCATATACAGGAGGTTCTGGGGGCCTAAAGTTTCAAGTTCTCCCTGACCTATTAGCAGAGGAGAAGACAAATACCTACCCCTGGATCTAAAAATTGGTAAAGAACAGGGCTTTACAGACCAAATATGAGCACACCAGCTGCATTCCTCAGCAGGCAGTGCCTTCCTGTGTAAAGTATGTGAGTCTCCTTTACTGAGTTATGCATGTAAAATTAAATCTGAATAAGCATGAGAAAAAAAATGAATAAAATGTAAAAATCTGAATAAAATTAAATCTGATAAGCATGAAGCAGTAACCCCAGTTCTTCCCTAGTGGGAAGCAAGTGCCCAATAAGTGGTAGCTATTTTTAATGGCATTATAATTATTACCCCCTCTGTGTATGAAGAAAGGTAACAGAGCAATGGACAGAGAGATAGGAAACAAGTTTATTCGGCTTTGTTTGCACACTGTGCCTCTGGAGTTCAGTAAGTGTTAGTTCAAATATGGAGAGTAGTATAAGATTAAGAACTCAGAGTTGCCATACCTATGAGAGACAAGAGCTGGAGTAGACAGTAGGTCAGAGGTTAAAGATATTCCAAGTTACAAACAAAAAAGGGTGATGAGGCTAGAAATAGTAGTGAAGTCACTATGCAATCCAATAGGAAAGTATGCAAATGGTCTAAAGGGGTACCAAGTGGTAGGTCACTGTTATGGCTTGTGTGTTGATGTCCCACCAAAACTTCATGTGGTGATAGGGTGGTGGGCTTTTTGGAGGCAGCTGAATCTAGATTTGGTGATTGGTTCATTGTCTAGTGCTGGGTTTGCGGGTGTGAGTGCTATATCCGCCCTAGGGTGGGTAGCCTGCATACAATATAAGGTACAGAAAGAGTCTTGCCTTCCCCATTACCTTGTTGCTTTTGCTATCTTCCTCCACCATGGATGGCTGCCCCTCTGCCATGCCACCCTGCCTTGGAGTCAGCCAGTTATGGACTGAAACCTCTACAAAGGTTTGTAAGCTAAACAAACCTCTCCTCCTTTAACTCTGGGTGTCAGGTATTTTGTGCCAGCAATGAGAGAAAAGTAACTAAAACACCACTACTGAGAACTGGGATGATGACAGAAGGATCATCTGAGAGAATGTTAAAGATAGAGTTTCAAGACTCAGATCCAGAGGTAGATTGGGGTAGAACCTGAGAATATATATTCTCAATCAGCAACCTAGGTGACTTACAATGTGCAGCCAGGTTAGAGTCACAAGAAAGATGCCCTCCAACAGGTAAAAACAGGGTTACCACATGACTCCACAGCCTTACTTAGGGGTTACCATAGCTAAAGGGAATGAAATCAATGTGTTGAAGATACATCTGCAAACCCATGTTCACTGCAGCACTATTCACAATAGGCAAGTTACAACATCAATGGTGATATTCACAGATGGATGAATCGATAAGGAAAATGTCACACACACACACACACACACACACACACACACACACACACACACGGAAACATAAAAGAAGGAAACGATGTCATTGGTAACAACACAGATAACCTGAAGAATATTATGCTAAGTGAATTAAGCCAGACACAGAAGGACCAAAACTGTATCACCTCACTTATATTAAGAATCTTTAAAAAGTCAAACTCATATAAGTACAGAGTAGAATAAATACCAGAGGCTGGGAGCAGGAGGGTACTGAAGAGATACTGGTCAAAGGGTATGAAGTTTTAGTCAGGTACAAGGAATCCTGTTTAATGATCTACTGCACAGCATAATGAATTAGGTAATAATATATCTAAAAATTTTTAAAGGAAATAACCATGTTCTAATCACAAAAATGATAAATAGGTGAGGTGAAAGTTATGATAACTAGCTTAATTTAATCATTCCATAATGTATACATGTATCAAAACATCACACTGTACCCCTAAATATATACAAATATTTATCAATTTAACATAGTGTAAGATAAAAAATGTTTTAGAGACAGAAAGCAGAATGAGCCCTCTGCACTGCCATTCTGGTGTGGCCTTTAGAGTGTGGTCTAATGTAAAACATCTCCTGAGATTGGGGCTCCCATTTTAGCCAAGGCAAGGGGTGAGTATGGATGGTCATCCAGAGGTTCTTTATCCTCAGAATAAGGGAGCTTACCAACAGTAATGCTTCCTGAGACCACATACCTCTGTGAAGTAAGTAAGCATCCTTCCACATCATTTCCTGGGCTAACAATAGTACTAGCCATACTAGTGACCAAATGTTAATGATGTGCCCGTCACTGCATTAAACAACCTATGCCATTTGATTTAATCCCTACAACATCCTGCAAGTAGACAGCACCCACACTGCAGATGAGAAGCCAAGGTTCAGAGTGGATAACTAATATGCTCAAAGTCACGCATCTAGTAGGAGACAGAACCAAACAGGTAGTTGTTATGTGGTCATGTCCTTCTGAACAACAGTGAAAGCTGGTGTTGTTTGGCCAAATGACAACTCCACCTGCCAATGTTTGTGTAGACTTTTCTCAATAACATGGCTCAAATTCCTTAACCCAAACAGTTTCCTCTAAAATTCCCAAAACATTGAATGCGGACCTGGATTCGTAGTATTGTTCAATTGATATTGGCTGAAAAAAATATATAGGGATAACATGTTTCTGCCAGAGTGTTTTGTAATGACTAAAAAAAATTATATTTACTACCTTATCTCTTCTAGTAGTTTTTTTTTTAATAAAGACTGGTATTTGATTAAGACAAAACCAAAGGGTCTGTAAGACATTTAAATTGAAGTCATCTACGAGGTCTTAGTCTTTCTCTTAAGGGTTACTGTGTTGCTTGTGACTTTTTCTAATCCAATAGAACCTTTTAATTTTTATTTATCCATTTCAAAAAAAGTCTGGTTATATAGACATAGTTTCCTTTATTGCTGAGCTCTCCTTATTTTCTATTTTTTGTCTCCTCTTAATGAGGTTTCTTCTATCCTTTCTCAGCATTTCAGCATTTTTTTGGTACCAGGAATCAAATTCAGAACCTTGCACTTGCTAGAGAGGCACTATGCTGCTGAGCTAAACCCCCAGCCCTCTCCTATCTTTTCTAAGCAGCCCCAAATGAATCTGCCAATTCGTTTACAACACACCTAAGTTTATATCCATTATTTGCTTTCCTGGGCCTTTGAACCACTGGGTAGAGGACAGCTCATCTCCAGCACCTCTATACACACCTCAGAAGCTAATTTAGTCATTCTTTCCAAACTCCTCACCCCACATGAGCCCCACTCTGTAGCCATGGTCTGAAGAGTGTGCAGTCGTCTCTCACAGAAGCCAGCCAACTCTTCCTGCTTACATCAGCCCTACTGTACTCTCACAATTATAATGATTAGAAATGAACACCCCAAGTTATTAATATGTAAACATATAACCAATAAAAAAGAACCAAAACACCCATGGAATTTTAAGCAGAGTAGTGGGAGAGATAATTATAAAGAACTTTTCCTGACTACATCCTACCACTGTAAGGAATTTCTCCTTCAACCTAAACAGAGTAGCTCCCTGCATCCTCACTCCCAGTGTGTGTGCAATACATTCACGCAGTTCACTCTGTGTGCATACAATACACTCAAGCAGCTCACTCCCGGTGTGCGTGCAATACACTCACACAGTTCACTCCCAGTATGCGTGCAATATACTCACGCAGCTCACTCCCGGTGTGCATGCAATAACACTCACGCAGCTCACTCCTGGTGTGTGAGCAATACACTCACACAGCTAGTGAATAGGCACTGAGGACTGTCCTTGCCTTCAAAACATTTCCTACATGCTCAGAAGGTGACAGCACACAGACCAAAACTACTTCTTAAAGAAAGGTTTAACACCTTTACGTCTCACAAAGACTGTGACAACGATGATTAGTACTCTTGTCTCTTCTAACCAACACCTTGAACTATATTTCAGTTAATCTGCAAACCTTGAATACATTTGAAGCTAATGCCCCAGTACAGAGTTTTAACATTCAGTACCTCAGTATAGCTCCACAGTCTCTATGGCCTTTTCTGTAGATTGTACCCATGGCACGCAGTTATTGGTAAGATCTGGATAATTCCAAAGAAATCAGAATTATCTAGGCTAAACTGGGCCCCTCATCTACAGAGAATTCAAGAGCAAACAAGTCATCATCCTAACATTAAGTAGTTCTGGAATCTGCAGTGAAAAGTAAGACCTGTTCTGTCATTCACTAGCTGGGTGCTTCCTGACAAAGTCACCAACATCTTCTTGTCTCAAACTCTGTCAATAGTCAAGAGGTTATATATACAAACCTGTATTTATAGGGGTTTTGCAAGATTTCAAAAAGAGAATCGATATAGAAATAAACAGTATAGAGCACACTGTACAAATATCAAGCAATTATTAGGGAAGAAATTTCTTCTAAACATTAACTGACAATATAATAATTAAAATATAACATTAACTCAAAAGAGAATTGCTAATATTCTCTATAAACATCTCAGGCCTCCATCATGAACAGCTGCTATCATTCATACTCAATGATACTGGCATTTGTTCAATATTTTAATTAAAATGAAAACAAACTTTCTGCAGGCTTGTTTTTTCCTTACTATCCTAAGTTGTGTGTTCTTGATTCACTCATTCATTGCTGTCCTCATTCTGTCAATATTTGAGTACATGCTGTCTACCAGAAAGTGTGCTAAGTGCAAGGAACAGATATAATCCTTTTTCTCCAAATTGGAATGTGCCACAATTAACCATATAAGAATATATCTACAACATAAAGATGCAGAGATGCAGAAAAGAAAGTGAGTTTTTCAGCCTGGGAATCTTCAAGGAGAAAATGCCACCTCTCTGGGTGCATAGAGGATGGTCTCCTTCCAAGTTCTTACTACAGAAAGCACAAGTTGAACAAAAGAGGAGGAATACCATAGCATTAAGTCCTTGGCTGTGGTCAGCAAAGACACCTAATCAAAGTCACTTAGAAAATGATGTGGGCCAGAGATTAGTCTAAACTCATTTTTTAAAGCCATCACAACCTGGTTTCTACCTATGCTCCACTAGATGTGTAGCACACTGGCTGAATGTGTATTCTAGAACTGAACAAGCCTATATCCAAATCCCACTCTGAGACTATCATTTAGTACAACCTTGGGCAAATTGCCAGCATTTCCGAGCCCCCTTTCATGTATAAAATGGGATCATTACATGCCAAATGTGTGAGATTGTTATGAGAAGCTCAAGAGATAAGGTAGATAAAATATTTCACATTCATTAAATATTGAAATTCTCAAAAATAATATTAGCCAAGAGTGCTAGCTATTTATCTAATATCCATTTCCCATTCTTTCTTCTAGGGACTCTTTTGTTAGACAACAATGCACCAACTTAAAAACTGTGTTTCCTTCATTCCTTTACAGACAGGGATAAGAATATGACACAATTCTCACCGACGAGATATAAAGAAAAACCACGAGGTGCCCCATTAGCGCAGTAGATAGCGCATCAGTCTCATAAAGAAAAACCATGGTTTAGACTTCTCTAAAAATCTTTAACAGGAGAATGGTTTCAGGAAGACCGTGATCTTTTTCCTCTGATCTTTCTTCCTTTTTCTACTTCAAGCATACACCTCATGGATAGAAATGCACCAGCCATTCTACGATCACATGGAAAAAGTGAGAGAAGCACAGAAATCTCAGGCCAGGCAAAATCAAGGGATTGAATCAATATTAGTATTGCCTACCAAGGAATTTCTGAAAGTGTACAAATATCAACAACTCCTATTTCCAGACACAGTGTTATTTGGGTTTTCTGTTATTAGTCACTAAATTATATCTCTGATTTGATAAAATATCTCTTTATTCTCCTCCTTTTCCTGTCCTAAATTTATCCATTGAAACACACACACACACACACACACACACACGCACACACACACACACACAAGCGCTATCCAAGAACAAGAAACTGGACTTAGTTTTATGAGGATTAAGACACATTTTCTGAATTAACAGTACACATAACTCTCTAAACAGATCCAAAACACTTTATCAAATCCATTAAGTCCAAGCTGGCTTGTATAATTTAAATATGCAATAAGGTCCAAATACCATAAGTGACCAATGTCCCTTCACATAGGGCTGAAGCTACCCCCAGCACATGAATATTCTCTAGAGATAAGTTCATGAATATTCAGATGAGGTAAGATGCATAAAGACAGCAGTGGGTACACATCAGGTCAGGTCAGGTTTCTGCTACGACATTCAGGCCAGTGGAGATTTTGCCACGAAATGAGTTGCAAAAAATGGAATTCCTCAGTGTTTTGATTTGAACTTTGAATAATGGACTGCCATTACACATGCAGACACTCCCAGAAGTGTGCTTTACTAATTCCCTGGGCATTTCTTAATCTAGTCAAATGAACACCTCACAATTCCTGGTCACGGCTAAAGAATAAGTTAGGAAATTGGGATATGAGGCAGAAAACAATATCAAAAATAAAGCCTGAACAGACAAAAGGCTGGAAAATACAAAAGAGAATTAAAGGAGATATAGACAACAAAGGGTAAAGGACTAGCCTATCTCTCCTTGAAACTCTGGAATAGAAAAAATAGATGTAAAGTTATAAAGAGACAGTAGCTGATAATTCTCCAAAAGTGACCCCCAAAAAACAAGCTATAGCAAAGGTCAGACACTCTGGTCACATGGTGTATGGGCTAAGAATGGGTTTTACATCTGTAAACGGCCACAAAATAGGAAGAGGAAGAGGGAGAGAGACTGGATATAGCCCACACAGCCTACATATCTACCATCTGCCCTTTCACAGAAAAGGCTTCCTGACACCTGAGCTGCGGATCCCAGAACCTTTATGAAAGTTCCTCTAAATCCACTCTTCAGCTCAGTGTCCCAGCCACTAGAGAGAAGAACTAAAAAGACTGGCAGGAGAAGAAAGGAGAGGTCAGCATCATTCCCTTTTCCCGATGCCTCACAGAGGTCACTGCAAGCTGCCTGCATTCGTCTGCCAAAGATGACAGTTCCTGTAAAGTGGCTACCCTCACAGTCTCTTGCCTCTAGCTTTAAATACAAATTCCCCCTGCCCCCTTTTCATGTTAGGGGTGGTAAAACCTCTAATTCTAATTCTGACCCATACTCTGATTACCAGCCCCTTGTTGTTTCATTATCCCTATTTCATTATATTTTGTCCAATTTCTTTGCAAACTATCTCTTCATTAATTATCATAAGATTCCTGGCCATGCTTCAGTATATTATCATCTTCTTCCAAGAAGAAGAATGAGGAGAAAGAAGAAGAGGAGGGAATCTTAAAAGTGGCCCCAGGAAAAAAGATGGAATTCCTACAACATAACAACGAGACCAAAAGAAATAATAGAACCCGGATGATTGATGAATTCACAAAAGAAATAATAGAAGCCAGACAATCAATGATAGCCAGATGATTTACTTGGGTGACAGACATATCAAAATAACGAAAAGAAAATAACTGCCAATCTAGAATTCACTAACCAGTGCAAACATCTCTCAAGAATTTAAATGAAGTAAAGATAGTTTCAGACAAACAAAACATGACAGAATCTATCATCAGCAGGCTAAATACATAGGAGAGGGTGTTCTCAGGCAGGAGAAAAGTTACCAGAGGAACGCTGTAACACTGAGGAAGAGAGGAGGAACAACGCAAAGGTCCTAGAAAAACAAGGAGTATGGCTGCATCAAACAACAAGTATACACACAGGCACACACACACACACACGAGTGTATTAAACAGACACACACATCAATAGCATACAAGTGAAAGGGAGACAAAAAATATTAAATTAGCCCAAATCCTTGCAACATCTAGGAAGAAGCACCAGTACTAATTTACAACATAAATTGAGGAAAACATGCTCAGAATGCCCACTGTAGAAGCATAGAAGAAAATAAAAGGTTAGGGAGAGGTAGAATAATACAAAATAATTCCAAAAGAAGATAAGAAAGGATCCAAAAAACAAATGGAACAAATAGAAAAACAGAACATATAAACCAAAATATCACACTAAATGTTCTGAAGTAGTCAATGAAATCCTTCAAATTAAAGGCAAATGTGTCATATTAGATTAAAAATAGACTCCTTAGGAATGTCTAAAATATAAAAGTGAGGCAAGGTTTGTGTTAAAGGATAGAAAAACTATACCATGTAAACACCAAAAAAAGGTTGGTGCAACTTAAAAATTTTTACTAGTCACATTTCATAACAAAAGATTCAAATCAACAAAAAGATGTTAAAATTCCCCCCAAAAAAGTTGCTTTAAGGACATTCAACAGTGAAGTTAGTAAATCCTTGGCAATACCAGTTCGCGAGAAAGGAGTGGAGGAAAAGAGAATCAGAAAGAGAGCAGGGAAAAAAGCAAACAGTATAACCAGTATCAGTCATGAAAAATAGCACACCACCATGTGTATTGCACAGCTGCTAAAAGACAAAAGGACAGGATTAACAAACAACAAAACACTGATAACTCCAAAAATGTAAATACAAGAGAAAAGTTCCTAGAAAAATACAGCTTATAAAAACTGCCTCTTGAAATAAGAATTTGAATGAATCTTTGCTTTTCAAAGGGATTAAATCCATAATTTAAAATCTCCTTGAATTAGAAAAATCCACGTCCAAATTGTCCAATTGGTAAATTCTACCAAGTATTTCTACTAAATATTTCTACCAAATAAAACAAGTGTTAAAACTCGTTACAAAGTGACATTAGTTAGCACCATTTGCTACTGGTGTGGGAATATACAAACAAAGCAATGAAAATAGAATCCAGAGAAAGATTCATGTCTATATAGACACTTGACATGTGAAAGAGTGGACTGCAGACTAAAGAAGAAAGGATAGTACTTTCAAATCTGATAGTACTTTCAAATACTAAATCAACTGGATTCCTATATCCATATGAGGGGGGTAATGAAACTCAATCTGTACCCCATACCTACCATATACAATAATCAGAGTTAAGCTGTATCTCAAATCTGTGAAGAGAAAACGTATTAGTCATTTCTCCAGGGCCTCATGAATGTCACTGTGCCTCTCTAGCATCATCTTTCTAGTACCCGACATACACAACATAAAGGAGGAAAACTGCATTTTGGTTCATGGTTTCAGAGGCGTCAGTCCATGGTTAGCTGGCTCAAAGGCAATAACAACACGGAGAAAAACTGCTCATCTCGGGTCTGGGGATTTAGCTCAGCAGCACAGCACCTGCCTGGCAAGCGTGAGGTCATGAGTTCGATACCCAGTACTGGGAAAAAAAAAGAAAAAAAGAAAAACTGCTCATCTCATGGCAGCCAAGAAGCACAGAGGGTTGAACAGAGAACGACTGTGCACAAAAGAGAGAGAAAGCAAGACAGAGAGGGAGGGAGGAGCCAGGATACTTCATCCAACCAGGCCCCACCTCCTAATAGCACATTCAGCTATGAACTTACCGTGGATAATGCACTTATGAGGTAGCACCCCTACAATTTATTTATTCTCTTAGTATCTTCATTTCTACTGGGAAGAATAGAATTCCTGGGCCATAGGTACCACATACATAATTTAGCAATAGCTCTACAAGTCAATCACCTGCTGAAAGCCCCACTTCTGAGCACATGACTTTTGGAGGACATTTTAGAACTAAATCATAATAGAAATCAATAAAATCTTTGAAAGATAATACAGGAAATTATCTTTTTGAACTTGAGTATGAAATTTAAACAGGACACAAAGCAATATAAATAAAAAGGTTGATAAACTGCTCTAATAAAATTAAATGGCTGCCCATCAAAAGGTACCCTTAAGAGAGAAAATGAGAAAGACACACAGTGGGAAAAGTATTTATGGTACATATAACCAAGAAAGGGCTTGTATTTAAATAATACAGAGAACTTTTACAAATTCATTTTTAATTAAATCTATTGTATATAGAAAGAAAACTGCATAGGTACCTCATAAAAGAGGGTAACCAAAAATGCCCATCTCCATCAAAATTTAAGTGCATATGCTAAACCTCTTTAGTCATCAGAGAAATACAAATAAAAACTACAATGAGAATCTACTACAAACTCATTAGACTAGGTAGACTTTAATTTAAAATGCTAATATAGGGAAAGAAGAAAAGCAGTGCAAATTCTCATATACTGTAACCACTATATAACTACGCAGTACAACCTGTCTGGACAACTGTTTATCAGTGTTACCAAATTATCCATAATACCTATGGCCCAGGAGTTCTACTCTTTCCAATGGGAATGGGGATGTGAAGAGAATAAATAAGAACATTCATGTGCAAAGTGACCTAAATGAAAATCAAACAGTAGATAGGATTAGTAAAATATATGTATATCATAAATTATATTGAACTACACAGATACACTCAAAAGCATGCCTCATAATCTCAAAAGCAGTACTGAACAAAATAAAACAACATAAGGGATACATCACTGTCTCATTTCACTTCTATAAAGTTCTTAAGTAGGCACAAATAAACACATTAGAAATCAGACCAGTGGCTATTTGGGGTGGAAGAAGAAAGAAGTGACTAGATACATGAGGAATATCTGGGGAGGTGGTTGGGCTCTATTTCTTGACCCGGATGATAGCCACAGAGATAGCTGCTTTTTAAAAATTCACTGAACAATATATTTCTGTTTTGAATATTTTCTTATATATGTTATATGTCAATTTAAAAAGAAATGAAATAACCAGGAATATGACACAGATGTATTTACAAAGATATTCATTCACTGTTTATCATAATGACTGTTTACCATAAAATAGCATGTTAAAAAGTAAATGGCCTAAATGGCAAACATTAAATGAATTATGATATACCCATACAATGGGTCATCAAATAATCATTTAAATCCATACTGTAAGGCAAGATGGAATCTCAGTGTTGTTTTAATCTGCATCTCTCAAATGACCAATGATATTGTGAAAAGGAAAGAAATTGCTCAAAGGGAAGGAACAACTGGGATGAAGGAAAGGAGAAAAAGAAAGAAGAAGGGGAATATATGTATATACATATATATATTGAGAGAGAGAAAGAGAGCTGGGATAATTGCACTGCTGATGTCTATTGGCTTACTGAAAGCAACAGTTAATACTTCAATTATTTCGACCACTTTTGCATGCTTACAGCTGGTAATCTGAACAACTAATTTGAAGACAATATGCATTGGTGAATTCCTATCATCCTGTTTAGTGAAGCTCTGTATCATTTGTAATGCTCTTTTTATTATTTTTTATTCTCCTCAATGGTTTGATCAGTCTTGCATTCTTACATCTGATAATCTGAGCAACTTTGTTGAAGATAATAGGTAACATAACAACCACTTAATTCTTGTCATTTTGTTTTGAAGCCCTGTATCATTTTTATTGTTTTGTGTTGTTTTGTTTTTGTCTATGCTGCTGCTATTTTATTTTTTTTATTCCCTTTAAAATAAAAAAATGAAAAAACCATACTGTAGAAGAACTTTTACTATCATAAACAGAACACTTACTATTTAAATAATAAAATGGCCTTCACCTCACTACATACAGTGTAATTCCATTTTAACAAACATATGTAAATATATTTGTACATATTCTAAGAGAAGAAGGACTGGGACAATATAAGTCAAAATATCAACAGTAAGATAAAACCATACACAATATTTCTTTATTTCTACATGTATACATTCCAAATTTTTACAGACACCATGAAAAATTAATACAAAAAGCAAAATTTTTTAAAACCTAAAAGCTACCCAGAGGCTCCAAATTTACCAATTCTGGCTTTTCCTACAAGCATATCCTTGAGGCAGAGCATTTCTCCCATGGTCTGAAGCACCCATTCCTATAAGTTAACAGATGAGGACTCAGCGTTAAACATCATACGGCAGTGAAGGAAGAAATCACAAGATTTCTGCACAGCTCCAACACAGACTCCCAGCCCCTAGGCTCCGTGGTTTGAGTCAGATTTGAGAGTCCTTATGTCCTTCTCATTTGAATTTCATTAACAAGCAATTGATACAGCTATTTTTCACTAATATTGATCTGTTCTTTATTTGTGAAAAAAGACAAGAACAGTTTTTTCCTATGGCTCCAGCAGTATGAGCAGTGCCTCACACACAGCCTTTCCTATTCCTCTGTGGCCCTTCACCTTTTACCACCTGTCAGAGTTCCTCCCCACCTTTATACACCTTCCTAAACAGGCTTTTGTATCTGGGAAACCGCCTACAATTCACCTACCCCAAATGCACCCAGAACTTTCCGTCTCATGCGAGAGTCCCACGGGACCCTTCAACAGAGCCCTCTTCCTTGGCCACACTGTTCCCTTCTAGCACCTTCTATGACTTTCAGTGTCTCCTACCTCTGAGTATGTGGCTCTGTCTCTATTTCGATGCATGAGGAAGGCAAAAACTAGGAAAGACAACTGTATCAAGGCTCTCAGAATCTAGTTTTAAGGAATCAATCACCACCTCACACCCTTTAGGATGCCTGTCCCTATCTGTCGGGATGGCTGTACAGAAAACCGCAGTGTTGGCAAAGATGCATGGAAGTTGAAACCCTTATGTGCTGTTGACAGGAATCTAAAATGGCGCCAGCCACTGTGAAAAACTGTATGGTGGTCCCTCAAAAAAATAAGAACAGAACTGTCATACAATCTAGCAAATTCCATTTCTAAGTATACACGCCAAAGAAATGAAAACAGGAACTTGAATATTTATACACCAATGTCCATACTAACATTATTCACAATAGCCAGAAGATCAAAGTAATCAATCTTCATGTGTGTATGGGATACATATAATATGTATGGTATATATGTGAAATATATGTATGGAATATTGTTTACCTTAAAAGGAGATTCTAGCACGTTACAACATGAATAAACCCTGAAGATATTCTATTAGATCAAAGAAGCCTAATAGAGGATAAGTACTATACAAAAAGATAAATACTATATAATTTCTTTTTTTTTTTTTTTTGAGACAGGGTCTTGTTATGCAGTTCAGGCTGGTCTCGAACTCACAACAATCCTCCTGCCCCAGCCTCCTGAGTGCTGGGATTATAGGCGTGAGCCACCACGCTCAGTTTATAATTTCAATTATGAGAAACCTAGAATAATCAACAGAATTTCCCAAATGAACCACATCCAATTTTCAAGCAAAATGAGCAAGAAAATGCTTGTTGGATTAAATCACCAAGTTTTGGAGTGGTTTGTTAGGCAGCTTTAGATAGTGATAAAATAAAATTCAGTAAAATAGAGCAAATTACTGACCCATTCAACAGCCTGGCAAAGTTTACAAATATTGTGTTGACTGAAAGAAGACAAGATACAAAAGACTACACACAGAGTCATTCTATTCCCCTACACCTTGAGAACAGCCAATAGAAGTCAAAATAATAATTATTTTAGTGGGAGGCTATCTGGGCTCAAGCAGGAAAGAACCTTCTAGGATGTTAGTAAAGTTCTGTTTTTCTCTAGGAAGTGGTTATATGGAAAGACATTTATAAAACTTCATTAAACTGTGTATCTAAGATTAATGTACTCTATCAAACAAATATTTGTATTTTATACTTCAACTTTTTAAAGTTTCAAACTCCTGTAGTAAAGGGAGATTAGCAATAACAGACTATCAGGTATGAGGAAAGCTATGAGGAACAAAGGGAATAAAGGAGATTTTACAAGGGTGGTCAGGGAAAGCTCTCCAATCAGTACCAATGGCCAGACGCCTTGGTGAAGTGAATAGAAAGGCAGGGGGATGCACATGGTGAGCACCCAGACAGAGGCCAAGAGGTCAGCGTGCCTGACACAGACAAGGCAGCAATACCAGCCTATGGAGCGCCCACTGGGCCATGATTCTGGATTCTGTTATGTGTGCAATAAGAGCCTTCTAATCTAATACCACGGACTGGCAGTCAGGTGGGAATTGAGATTGGACCGTTGGATTTGGTAATGTGCACATCACTGATACCCTCGACAGAAACTATCATAGTTTTAACAGAATGACAAGGATGAAAATCTGACTGGAAGAGGAGCAAGAAAGGGAAGAGAGGAGGCAGGGACCTCAAGGGTGAAAGCCTCTCCTGAGGCATGTCTGAACAAAGAGAAGGAGGGACGTGGGGCAAGGGCTGGTGCATGTTGAGAGGCCTCATGAACGTGGGGTATGTTAAGGATGCACTCCTTGCGTGAGTAGGAGGAACATAACACAGCACAGAAAATGGGGGAAAGAGCAGAGTCTACACAGGCAGACAGTAGATTTGGTGATGTGATTATGAGGAGATTCTTTTTATTGTTCTTTTGGCAGAGGAGGAGCAAGAGCAGATGGGGCCAGGTGCCAGTGGAGGAGAGAGGAGGAATATGGGGCCTGTCCTCTCCATGAGCACAGCCAAGGGAGACGCAGGAGGGAGTACGGGTGAGCTCAGGTCAGTCTCCACAGTGACAGCTCTCCAGGCATCCTCAGGCACTCGGTGCGGCCCATGGGAGGCAGAGAGTTGGGTCCAGTTGAATCAGGGGTTCAGCCAGGCTGAGGGCGGCGGGGCTGAGGACTAGGAGGTGGGAGAGGCATTAAGGATGCTAGTGGAGGTGACAGCCTGACGGCAGTGAATTCCAGGAACAGAAGGAGAGAGGGGACGCATGTCATTTCCTTACCTCATTCCCACTGGCCTGCCTGGACGCACCTTCAGAAACAAAAACCAGATTCATCTCACACCACAGAGGAAAATCCTTAATGGCTCCCCCTGCTCGGTGGTCCTCCTCTTCCTCTTTGCAGTACTAACGGTTGAATCTATCATCCATCTATCTACCTTACTTTTATTTTGAGACAGCATCTAAGTTGCTAAGCTGCCCAGGCTCCAGCTTCAGCCTCCCAGGGCGCTGGGGGTTACAGGCATGTGCCATCACCCAGCTCCCTGATGGTTCCCTCCTGCCTGCATGATGAACTGTAAACTCTGTGACAAGATGCTAACTCCTCCCGTGTTGACTCTGCTACAGACAAAAGGAACACCTCGCCACGCCCTTTGTGTTCTTCCCTCTCCTGGGACTGCCCTACTTCTCATCACCAGACTGATCATGGTCACCTCTTCCAGACAGCCTCCCTGGAGTCTCTCAGCAGGCTCAGTTCTCCCTGCTGTACCCCGCAACACCTTGAGCTGAACCCGGAGTGCAATTTTTGTACCCTTGGCCAGGGTCTATGATCCGCAAGCCCTACTCAACTAGAACTCCTTGGGGGGCTGTATCTGCATCCCTTGCCATTTAAATCAATCGAAAGATTTTTTTAAACAAGGATGAACCTAAGAGAGGACCAAGCTGATGGAGAATTAAAAGAGAAGTAGAACTTGGTCTGACCAGAAAAGCACCTGGGGGTAAAACGGAGATGACAACAGTGGGGAATCAGGCAACGAACAGAGTGCGGAGCCTGGCAATGCCTCAAGCAGCACGAAGTTTACACTTCTTTTCTTAACTCTGGAATCAAAATTTCACATTAAATCACAGCTTCCTAGAAGCCATGCAGGCTCCATTTCCTATTTCTAAATGATCCCCTGCCACTCCCCTGCAGCCATGCATCAAGTCTGATAATGCAGGGCACGGAATCTGCACCCGTCTTCCAGGTGAGCCTCTGCTGCACTGTCAGGTATGTCCTCTGCACAGTCATTCACACCACGAGCAAAGGGTGTACTGCAGCCATCATCGCTGGCATCTTCTCCTGTCCCACTGGAACTGCTGGGGCGAGAGGTTCAGGGGGCCAGTCCAGCGTCTCCTCTGTGCTCACTGCTGTGCACGTGTGTGTGTGTGTGGTGATAGCTGGGCAAGGTGGAGGTTGGCAGTGACGCAGAGGTCTGCCTGCCTACCCTGCTTGTCTTTCCTTGGCATATGGCCTGGCTTCTAGGTTCTTCTGGGATCATGCAAAATGCCTTATTCCCTGAAGCCAAAAGCAGAGTGGATGCATATGCTAACTTACAGCTGTCAGTCTCACCTGTGGCTTTTCAGCTGTGACTTCTCTTCTGTCTGGTTGTAAGGTGGTGGGAAGCTGTTAGGCTGAAAGTCATGAGATGACTAGGGCTTTGTTTAGAGTCCCAGCAATACAGGCAATCCCTGGGCCTCATAATAGTAAGTTGGGGGTGGGGGGTTAATAGACTTTTTAGAGCAGTGTTGGTTTATAAAAAATGAAGTAAGAAGTATAGAGACCTCCACATACATAGAATTTTCTCTGTCATTAATGTCTCAGTTACTGTGGTACATCTGTTATAAAACTGGTGAGCCAATACTGATACATTATTATCAGCTGAAGTTCATGGGGTTCACTAGGGTACATTAGGGACACTCTCTGTGCTATATATTATACACATTTGTCCAAGTGTTTAAGGACATGAGCCCAGCATTACAGAAACACACAGTCACAAAGAGTCGTTTCAGTGCCCTAAATATCTGTGCTCTTCCCTCTACTCTTCCCTCTACTCTGAATTCCTGGCAACCTTTTCCAGAACATCACAGCATTGATATTATTCAGTATGTAGGCCTTGCAGGTTGACTTCTTTCATTTACCAGTATGCATCTAACTTCCCTCCATGTCCTTTTGTGGCATGATAGCTCGTATCTATTTTTGCTGAATAATATGCCATTATATGGATGTACCATGATTTAATCAGTAATAGCAATTTTAAAAGGTCATTACTAAATCATACTGGGTATTTTAGACCCAATCAGTACAGGTCTTGTTGTGGGATTTGCTTCTTCTGGGGGGTCTCCTGGACACTAGAGGAGGTGAGACCCTGGGGAGCAGACTGATACACATCAGCAGCCTATGGTGGCTTCTGAATAAAAACCAGTGGCATTTCATACAAGTTGCTGTGTCTGACAATACAATGGGCAGAAAAACCCAATAATGCTGTAGTAGTCTCAGATTTCATCCTCTTTTCCTTGACATTTTTATCTTTTATACTTGTACTGACTACTTCTGCCACGCAATTATTTTGGAAAAAGAAGACAAAACCAAACCAGTGGAGTTTTCATCCTCTTGTCTTGTTAATGGAAAGAAGTGCTGCTGATGGGTTTTTTTCTGTCGCGATCATTTTACCTTGCCAGCAATGGCCAGTGGCTGAACTTTAGTCAGAGATGTTAGCAATGCCACAACTACTCCTGTCCTGGCGATGCTGTCTATAACTTTTCCTTTGACTTGTTTATTTATCAGTCTTCTGTGGCCTGTGCTTATGGAGAAAGGACTGCAAGGAACATGCCTCTCCTTTCAACAAATGGAAGACAGAGGTGTCAGTGCTGTGCTACGAGGCCAACGACAACCTGCCCTTTTCCTCTTGCCTGAAAAGCAGAGATAACTGCTCCTCACCAGCCACAAAACGTGAGTGCTGGGATGGACTCATCACATATAGGCGAGGCAAAGCAAGTCCTGAGAGATGGACAGCGGGGTCACATGTCACCTTCCTCCCAGTTCTGTCAGTTTCTCCACTTCACACAGCATGGAAGTACTGGGAAAGTTAAGAGTGCAAGGCCAAGGGAAGCTGCCCTCAGAGTTAATCCTTTTCATCTCCCCACCTTGCTCCTGTCCTGCTCTAATGCGGGCATCTCCATGACAGTGGGCTTTCAGCAAGTGGAGCTGCTTGTACGGCTGCCTGAGGTTACAGAGCCAGGGACAGAAGAGTCTCTCGGTCAGCTCCAGTTCCGGGGCATCAGAATTGTACCCCAGGGAGAAGCACAGTTGTCTCCACTTTTCCTCTTTGGGCTTCCACACTCCAACAGTAATAAGCAACAAGCTTTCCTCAGGAGAGGGAATCCGCTTTGTCAGGAATAATTCCATTTTAATCCAAGAAGCAACTAGGCCTACAATCCACTGAACACTTGAAAGAGGCTCATTTGGCTTTTACTTTCACATACCCATTCCAAACACTAGTTCACTCAGCTTCCAGACCTTTTGTCCTCTAATGAGTTTAACTAATGTGCACATTCCCAAACAGCCTCCAAAACAGATTATTACCAACAGGCTGGAGAATGACGCAAATGGAAGCCATCTGCATAAGTGAAACAAGTTGAGCCAAAGGAATCATTTGTGTGGCTTAAATCATGGAGGGGCGATATCTACGGGGCTGAATTCACAATTGTAGGCATTAAGAATTTAAGCCAGTTCTTTCTTGACCCAGGCCCAGGTGGCTCCAATCTTTTCACTTCAAGACCCCTAACCCCAGTCCACACACACTCAGAAGTGGCAAAGTCCCTCTTCTTTGGTGGTCCCCACTGGCATGCAGTCCATCGGTATAACTAGGACAACAGGGAAAACTAAGCTCCATGTATTTTTATGAGAAATGAGTGAATAATTTCCTATTTTGCCCCTTATTCTCCCAGAGAAAAATCTAGAGATGGAGCAACAGTCTATTAGCAACTAGACAAACTTGACAGTGAGTCAAAGGAGATGGTGAAGATGAACCCACTAAACCATAATCAGAATTCTCCCCAGGGGAATTTTTCCAGGCTTTTCCCGAACCACCTCTTCTTCTTCCCACCCACTGTAGATAAGGAACAGAGGCATGGCCTCTCATTTTTACAGTCAGCTTCAGTAGGTGAGGTTAGTGCAGATGAGACTTACAATTCCCCAGAGTTGAGCCCTCTGCCTGAACACCACGCCTTCCAGACTGCTCAAGTAGAACTAACCTAGATGTAAACATGAAGACTGTGGTCTAGAAAAGCTTAGTAACATGCACTAGGGCCCCAGCTCTCCTAAGAGGTCATACCAAAGGGACTAGAAACTAAATTTTCACTTTTCTCACAGTGATCTCCACCACAGTACCACAGCTGGTATTGAAGGGTATTACCCTAGGTGTCAGCTAAAGCTTAAAAATATTACCAAATATAAATCAAGTCTTTAGAGAAGTAACTCCTTACTGTTTATATTATTTATGATCAAAGGTAATAGTAAGAGCTTTGATACTAAATCCTTTACCAACTGGAAAGCTTCAAATAATGAACATTGAGCTTCTCTTGTCTTCCTCTTCTGAGGACTCATATATTGCACAGGCTCTAGCCAGAAAACCCAGGATAATCTTTCTTATCTCAAGGTCCTTAACTCTGACCACATCTACGAAGTCCCTTCTGCTAGTAGGGTTTTTCCTACTGCAAATCTATTTCATAAATCTAGAAATCAGAAGCCACCATTAGGGGAGTCACAATTCCCAACATACACACAGCCATGGGACAAGTTCTCAGCTCTGTTAAACTACCAGGTTATCCAAACATATTACATGTGTAATTACAGCTCTGCCAATTTTTAATTAGAACTCAGAGAAGCTGAAGAATGATGATTTTATTGATCTGCAAAATTTTACTGCCACTGCTAGAAATAGCAAATAGTTTATGTTATAAACTCAAGTGATATTTTAAAGTTAAATTTCATTTCCCATATGTGTATAAGAAGCTCTTTTAGACTGAGATCATTCATTTGAATTACCTAAGCCAGAATCATCATATTTTTCTAACATAAAATTTTCTATAAATGTGCTCACAGAGAAAAATATCATTCCTCATATGTACTAAAATTGATATTTAAGAATCCCAGCATTTACATTAGAGGTGATTCTGCTCTTCTAAATGATCAATCTTGACTCATTTAATCCCCTCCAAAATCCACACAAGTCACTCAGAGAATTAATCCTCAGGATTTTAAAGCATACTGCAGGGGAAGGGGATATAGCTCAGTGGCAAAAGTGCCTGCCTGGCAAGTGCAAGGTCCCAAGTTTGATTTCCGGTACCAAAATAAATAAATAAATAAATAAAGCATATTGAAAAACACCAGACAGACAGAAGCAGGGGTAACTCTGGATCTAGAGAAGCTGAGCACCCAAGGTCTTTCCTCCCAGTGCTCCGTGTGGCAGCACTGTGTAGGAAGAGCTGCTCTCAGCAGGAGAGGGAAGTGGCATATTGTTCCCCAGAGGAGGCAGCTAGGGCTGGTGGTGACCTGAAGGCAGGGCAGCACCATTATACCACCAGAGAGACACAGCCACTGGGCAGGTCTTCAGATCTCAGCAGAACAAACTGTTCCTCCCAGATGCGTCAAGGTTGAGTCCATGGCTCTTTAGCCCTACAGGTATCTTCCTTAAACTCAACCTCCAGATGGCCGCCTGGAGCACCTTCCCAGTTCACCCTGGGACCCTCCAGAATCTGAGGAAATGAGGGCCCAGCTCTGAGAAAGGCTGAGTACTTATCAAATGAACTGTCTTATCTTAATTCATCTGGAGTGTCAACTAGAAGTAGAAGAAAGGAAGAATAATTCCCACCAAACACAAACTAAATGAGAATCTGAAACTTTTCTATGCAATAACTTGGCATTCTTGCTTTCTCAAAGGAGACACTGACCCTCCTAAGCAAACATTCAGACAATCACTATTTGGATATGTTCTAATTCCAACATATTCACGGAGTATTTATCTTCTTTTAATATCTTTCATCATCTGCAAGACTAACAATCCAAAGTAATCCAAAAAATGGATTCCTTTTAACCACAGGGAGATACTGAACACCCCAGCAGATAATGACCTCCAAAATTCATTTTAGCAAAGAAATAACTTATGCCAACATTTACAAAAAGAAAAAAAGAAATGAGATAATGTAATATCTGTTATTATAAGTTAATTGCCTACAAAACAGCCAAAAGTCAGCAGCAGGTAAAAGAAAAGTCCCCATCATTAGGATAAGCAATAGGTAGACATTCAACAACTGAATACCAAGATGAACATCCACCAGTGCAGTGGCCATGCACGGCTGCTCCTGCAGCCTCACCTCCCGAGCCAGAAGCCTGTACTCCATGAGGAGTAAGGGCAGGCCTTTGGTCTCTTCCATACCCATTCACTGGCATGCAGGGCCTCCAAGCCTCCAAAGGACAGGAACAGCAGGCAAGGATATTTGGCAAGCATGCGCCCTCAATTGTTTGCATCAGTCATGCTAGTTCCCACCCATTCAATTACTCTTCTGTTGACCACCCATGTCTAATTCAGCATTAAAGACATGACAACAAGGTCTGAGATTTGAGGATGTACCTGACTCTCTCTCCCCTCCAGTGGTGGTGGAATCTGATCAGCAAAACCAATCTTCCCTGGATCACCCATAAAGGCACTAACCTCATCCACGTTCTCAAAAGCGTTGATGACATCATATGGCAAACAGGACAGAAGGTCAATCACAAACCATGTCTTCAGGTAGTTCATGCGGATAAGTTTGGGGTCAGAAATCACCTCCCCTGCTGGTCCGACAAAGGTTGTATGAAAATTCAGCACAATGTCCACCAAAAAGATGACATCCACGATGCTATCCACAACCAGCCAGGCCACATTGTTCTGCCTGGTTTTAAAGGAGACATTGTAAGGGACCAAGATGGCTGTGTAGAAAGTCAAGATCAAGATGATCCAATCCCACGTGGTCTTAAAAACACAATAGTGTAAGATGATGTGAGGGGGAGTCTTTGGTGCCTCTTGCTTGTACTGGGGAAGGATGTCTGAGCCCAGCTGCAGGACCTGTATGGAAAAACACGGTCAAGAGAGAACTAAGTTAGAATTTAATTGCAAGCATCCACCAGGTCAGCATCTGTACTGGCCAGTGATCATAATACTCTGTATGGATCATCAGCTCCAACATGAGCTGGAGGAGGACCTGCGAATGTGAGTGAACATGGTAACGGAAATAATCACATTGAAACAATGACAAGTTATTATGAGACAAAATAGGAGCCAAACAGTGAACTAAATATACCCCATATGTGTTTATCTTACTTAAATCTAAATAGAAACTTTTTTAAGGCCAATTACTATACAGGACAGGTGAGAAACAGAGGCATAGGAGAATTAAGCAATTTAAATCAACAAATATTTACTGCTCTGTGCCAGGAACTGCTCTAGGCCCTGAACAGAAGGCAATAAAGGAAGCATCACAATGCCTGCTCTTGGTTTAGTAGACAAATAAAGGATCATTTCAAATTGTATTAAAAGCTAAGTCAGAGGCTGGGGACGGGGAGAACACAGGAGATTTGATAAAAAGTAACTGGAGAGGAAGGATGGAACAGTACTTGACTGAGCCTGAGTAACAACAGAACCAGCCTTTCAGATCTGTACAGAAAAGTTCTCCCAGGCAGAGAACATTACTGGCGTAATGGCCCCAGGATGAGGCAAGTTTAATATTTTCAGTAAGAGAAAGAAGGCAGTGTGGATGGACTGAAGTGAGGAGAATGGAGGAGATGCTAGAGAAGCTCATAAAGGCAAGCAGAAACCAGAACACTTGGGCCTCCTAGGCACGAGGAGGTGCTGGATGTTATTTGCTCTATAGCTCAGTATAACTGGAGGGTCTGATGCAAGGGAATAATAGTCTGATGCATGTTTTTCAAAAGATCATCTGCCTACTGTGCAGATAATGAATTGGGCCAAAAGATTCCAGGAAAAAAGTAAGATTAGGGTACCTATCACAGCCTAGGAGAAAACTCAGTCAGTGGAGAAAAGCAGTCTGGGTTTAGATATGTTTTTTAAGTAAAACCAATCAGACTCTGGTGGTTACAAAGAGAAGCAAAGAAAGCAGCGATGGTACTAACCACCACATGCCGTGAGCGCAGCATAGTGGCTGACCCAGAGCAGGCAGCACAGACCTGTTTTGAAGTGAATGAATGAACTCCAGGGACTCAAAGCTAGCAAGATGTGGTACCAGGATCCACATCCAAACTTAGCTGCATTCAGCAGCAGTATGTGAAGCAGAGACTGATAGACCTGAAGAAAGACACAGGTCCACAACAGCAGCACGCTGTTCTACCTAAGTTATATCTCTCTGAGTAATTTAGGCTTCTAGAGAAGCAGACTTGGTACAGGAAGGGGTCCAAAGAAGGTTGGCTCCTGGCAGGTGTAGTGACATAGGTCTGTAATCCCAGCACTCTGGGAGACTGAATCAGAATAATTGCAAATCCAAGCCCAGCCTGGGCACTTAGCAACTTAGTGAGACCCTGTCTCAAAATGTACATAGGGCTGAGGATGGGTCTCAGGGTCCAATCCCCAGTGCTGCCAAGCAAAGAAGGAGGGGCGGGGAAAAGGAAGAAGAGGAAGAGAAGAAGAATGGCTCCAAGAGAGTATCATGGATGGCTTTCACAATCAACAAAGGAAAAAGGACTGTGCCTTAAACAGGCCGAGCTGAAAGAGACTCCTCAGCAGCCCCATTTGTGCCACTGACAGGTTCTTACCACTCTCGGTGTAACTCCCTCTTATGTCATGGGAGCTTCTTTTTACCCCTACAGGTTGGTGACCCTCTAATAAACATGAATATACCTGTTTCCCTTATGGCTGCCCCTAACCCTTAAAAGTGACAAAAAAGAAAGCTTAAATTTATACCCCTTTTGGAGACTGTCATTCGTAGTTTCCAAGAGAAGTACTATAGTGTGTCACCCTATTGCTTCTGTAAGAAATTACCTTGAACTTTGTGACACATTTACTGTCTTCAGGTGGGAGGTCCAGAGCCTGACTGGGTCTCACTGAATTAAAATCAAGTGCTGTGAGGGAACCTCTGATTCTGAGAAGATAAGAGTGCTTACATACAACTAAGAGCCCTGCAAATCATCCATAAGACAAATGTAAAAGACTCTGAAAAGAGAAAGAAAGCAAATTGGCTAGGAATGACACAGCAGTGAGCTAGTTCCCTGGGAGACTGTCATTCGTAGTTTCCAAGAGAAGTACTATAGTGTGTCACCCTATTGCTTCTGTAAGAAATTACCCTGAACTTTGTGACACACTTACTGTCTTCAGGTGGGAGACTTCCTTTTGCCTCTTGCATTCTCAGAGTTGGAACTGAAAAAGCAATTATGGACAAGCTTGGGAAAAGAGAAAATCTCAGCCAACAAGAAGTTACAAAGAAAAACCAAAAGGAAATTTCAGAACCAAAAAATACAGTAACAAATATTTTAAAATCCACTGGATACGTTCAATAGTAGAATGGAAGGAATAGAAGAAAGAGAGTACTTGAAGATAAAACATGATTAAAGTTATTCTATAACTATTGTTCTACAAATAGACATTATCCTTGAACACAGACAGAAAAGCACACTACAAAATGATAAAAGGTCTATCCATCCACCAAGAGGACAATACAACCCTAATGTGCATGTACCAAATAGAGAGATGCAGTATGTGAAGCAGAGACTGATAGACCTGAAGAAAGACACAGGTCCACAACACAAGTGATAGAACAACTAGGTGGAAAATTAGCAAGGATCAATGAGACCAGGAACCAATAAGATTTGACTGATATTTATAGAACACTCTCCCAAACAGGAGCAGAATAAACATTTTTCTCTGGGCACATGAACATTATTCAAAATAGATCACATGCTGGTCCACAGAACAAATCTCAACAAGTTTAACAGAATATCATGGGAATGCATTCCTCAACTACAATGAAATTAAGCTAAAAATCAATCACAGAAAGATAAGAGGAAACTATCAAAATACTTGAAAACTGAAGAACAAATTTGTTAACAATCCATGAGCCAAAGTACCAAGAGAGATTTTAAAATATACTAAATTCAAGGAAAATGAAAATTCACCACATCAAAATTTGTGGAATATTGCAGATGACATGATACTCTACATAGAAGACCCCAAAAACTCTGCCATAAGACTTCTAGAATTAATAAGCAAATTCAGTAGCATAGCTGAATACAAAGTCAACACTCAAAAATAAACAGCATTCCTATACACAAACTCACTGAGAGAGAAATTAGAGAAACAACACCCTTTACAATAGCATTCAAAATATGAAATGTTTAAGAACCAACCTAACAAAGGAAGTAAAATATCTATACCTTGAAAATTATAGTACTCTGAAAAAGGAGATCAAAGAGGTTATCAGAAAATGGCAAGATATTCCTTGTTCATGGATAGGAAGAACCAATATTGTGAAAATGGCCATGTTTCCAAAATTGTTAAACAGATTTAATGCATTCAAAATACCATTAGCACACCTCACAGATCTAGAGAAAACATTCCTAAAATTCATTTGGAAACAGAAAAGACCTAGAATAGCGAAGGCAGTCCTGGGCAACAAAGGCAAGGCAAGAGGCATCACAATCCCTGGCTTGAAATTATACTACAGAGTTACTGTTATAAAATCAGCATGGTACTGGCTAAAAAACAGACCTGAGGATCAGTGGAACATATTAGAAGATACAGACACAACTATAAATGCACTCAATCACCTTATCTTTGACAAAGAAGCCAAACATGTTTACTGGAAGAAAGATAGCCTCTTTAATAAATGGTGCTGGAAAAACTGGCTTTCCACATGCTGAAGACTAAAGCTAGACCTATGTCTTTCACCATGCACTAAACTTAAGTCAAAATGGATCAAAGACCTAAATATTAAAACAGAAACAGTAAATCTATTGGA
>NW_004955489.1:1237626-1253773 GCF_000276665.1 Chinchilla lanigera | reverse complement strand
TATATAACTAAGATAATTATACTACTAAATTTTATTAGTTCATTGAAAAGAACAGGTTGGGCTTACATTATTCGATCAATTTTGCATACCTGTATCTTGTAATCTGAGCCACTACTTTGAAGATCACAATATACAATATATTAACCATTGTTAATATCCTACTATCTTGTTTTGAAATTCTGTGCCTTTGATTTTATTGTTTTTCTCTCTTTAAAATAAAAAAACTTTTTCTGGAATACAGTTAAAGCAATACCGACGGGGAACTGTATAACACTAAACATTTACCTAAGAAAAGAGAAAAAGCTTTAAATCAATAATCTAACCTGTCATCTCAGAACTCTCCAAAAAGAAGCGCAAAATAAAACCAAAGCACCAATAAGGAAATAATGAAGAGCAAAAATTAAATTGAAAGCAGAAAAACAAGACAAAAATCAATGATCTTTGAAAAGATTCATCAAATAAAACAATATTAGACTGAGGGTAACACTCAGTGGTAAAGCACATGCTTAGCATGCATGGGACCTTGAGTTCAATCTCCAGACCAACAAATAAATAAAATATAAAATACAAATAATATCAACAATCCTATAGTTAGACTAAAACTGAAAAAGAGAAAAGACACAAATGCCAAAATCAAGACTGGAACAGGGGCTATCACTACAAACCCTGGAGACAACAAAATGGTAGAAAGGGACTGCTGCAAACAACTCTCATGCATAAATTTAACTACCTACAAAAAACAGACCTCAGAAACACAAACTACCACAATCCACAGCCCTATAACTAGTAAGGGAATCAAGGTCATAATTTTAAAACTTCCAAAACAGAAATCCCAGATGATTTTAATGAATAATTGTTTCAAAGTTTAAAGAATGACTTACAGTGATTCTACATAATCTCTTCCAGAAAAAAGAATAGCAAGAAATTCTTCTCAACCCATTTTGTGAAACAAATGTTACTTTAATTCCAAAACCAAAGACAATATTTTTTGAAAAACTACAAATATCCCTCATAAATATCGATGCAAAAATCCTTAACAAATAGCACCAAATAGAATTTACCAATATTTGAAAAGAATGACCAAGGTAGTATGTTCCAGGAATGCAAAGTTAATTCATTCAATAGTTGCAAATCAAATCAATCAAGGTAATCCATCATATTAACAGGCCAAAGAACTATCACATGATTATATCAACAGAGACAGAAAAGGCATTTGACACAATTTAAAACTCATTCATGAATTATAAAAAAAAAAACTCAGAAAAACTAAGACTAGTGGAAATTTCCTAAACTTAGCGAAGACCATTTACCAAAAGCCCTACAGCATACATTATACTTAAAAATGAAAGAATGAATGCTTTCCCGTTAAGGTAAGGAACAAATCTCTCACCAGTCTTACTCAGCACTGTACTGCCACTAGGAGAAGCAAAAAAGGAAAAAAAAAGACACCTAGAATATACAGACATGATTAAACTCTCCTCACCTGCAAATAACATAGTGGTCTATACAGAACATACATAAAAACTTCTAAACTAATAGGTGATTCATCAAGGTCATATAATACAAGATAGACATATAAAAATGACTACATTATATTTTTATATGATAGAAATGGACACCAAGATTTACAATACAATTTGTAATTGCTAAAAATACTTAAGATGTAAATATGACAAAACATGTACAGGATTTAAATACTGAAAAACAATTAAGTACTGAGAGACATACTGTGTTAAAAGATACAGTAAAGACATTCATTCTTTCAAAATTGATATATAAGTTTAACACAATTTCTACCAAAATGCTAGAAAGCGTTTTTGTAGAAATGCACAAGATTATTCTAAAATTTATTTGGAAAAGAAAATAGAACAGCTGAAAATAATTTTGAAGAAGAACAAAATGTTTCAAATTCATTAAATTATATACATTAAAAATGTGCAGGCTTTTTTATTTTTGGTTTGTTCCTATTTTTGAAAATTGATTGTACCTCAATAAAGCTGGTTAGATATGCAAACAAATAGAACAGAATAGAGGCTATAGAAACTGCCCAGGCACATTCAACCACATGATCGGGGACAAAAACATATGCTGAAGAAAACATAGCCTCTTTAACAAATGGTGCTGGAAAAACTAGTTATCCACATGCAGAAGAATGAATCTAGACCCATGTCTCTCAGTGTGTACTAAAACCAAACCAAAAATGGATTTTAAAAAATGTATATATAAAAACAGAAACACTGAATCTGTTGGCAGAAGCAGCTGGAAAACTATAGAAGACATAGGCATAGGCAAGAACTTCCTGCACTTCCCCCATTACACAAGACAGAATACCAAAAATCAAGAAACAGGATTTTATCAATTTAGAAGCTTTTGTACAGCAAAAGAAACAATCAGCAGAGTAAAGAGACACCCTACAGAATTGGAAAATTTTTTCCAGCTGCCAGAGGACTGATACCTGGAATAATAAACAACTCAAAAAAATTATATCCCCAAAACTAAAAGACCCAATAAAAAATGGACAGCTATAATAAATAGACACTTCCCAGAAGAAGTATAAGTAACTAATGAGTACATGAAAAAATGTTCAAAAATCTCTGGCCATAGACTCTCACAATCCTGAGATTCCATCTTACTCCAGAATGAATGGCAATCATCAAGAACTCAAATTATAACAAATGCTGGTGAGGCTGCTGGGAAAAAGGAACTCTTCTACACTGTTGGTGAGAATGTAAACTAGTATGACTACTCTGGAAATCAGTATGGAAATGCCTCAAAACACTAAAAATGGAAAATTCTATTTGGCCCAGCTATTCTCCTTGTAGGTATCTTCCCGTAGAGTTAAAAACATCATATTACAGTGATATGTGTAAACCCATGTTTATGGCAGCACAATTCATAATAGCTAAATCTTGAAAGCAGACTATATGCCCATCAAGAGATGAATGGATAAAAAAATGTGACATATATACACAATGGAGTACAACTCAGCCATAAAGAAGGATAAATTTGAATCATTTGTAGGAAAATTGGTGACTTTGAGACCATAATGTTAAGTGAAATAAATCAAACACACAACCTTAAGTATCACATGGTTTCTCTATGAGAAACCTAAAATACAAATAATTTTTTAAATATAAATAATTTAAAGGACAAAGTAAAAGGTAGATGACAGGAAAGAGGGAAGTAGGCCTTTTACAGAAGGGATGAAGGGGAGGAAGAGAAGCAAAAAGTTGTGTTATGTATGGGTCCAACTCCTCACAATGAATGTACTCACTGTATGCTACAAACACACACTACACTAGGGCTGGGCGTAGCCTAGTGGCAGAGTGCTCTAGCATGCACAAGGTGCTGGGTTCCATCCCCAGAATCACAAAAAAAAAAAAAAAAAGATTATTCAAACATACTACATTAATAAAAATAACATTTTAAAAAAGCAGAAAAAATGTGTATGAGGGAGCAAATGATCAGTCCAAGCAATTTGGTATGAAAAATACTAAGCTCACAGTTACTAGCTTTGAGGATGAAGAAGGGAGGACAGAAGCCAGAGAACACAGCTGTCTGTAGAAGCTGGAAAGGGCAAGGAAACCAATTCTCCTCTAGAGCCTCTGGAAAGGAACACAGCCTTCACAACGCTTGATTTTAATTCAGTGAGACCCAGTCAGGCTCTTGATCTCCCGACCTGGAGATAGTAAATGTGTCACAAAGTTCAAGGTAATTTCTTACAGAAGCCATAGGGATGACACAGTATAGTACTTCACTTGGAAACTATGAATGACAGAGTCTGCAAAAGGGGTATAAATTCAAAATGTCCTTGCAGAAAGTAAAGAAGATAAAGATAAGAAGTTTAGGAAATAGTGGGGAAAGGGCAGAAATCAAGAAGTTCATGAACATCAAATGAATTTCTACCTGCAATAAGAAACCATAACAGTGAAAGGGATACAGACCGCGGTACTGAGGTCAGATGCACAGCCCTCACGTGTTGGCCCGGGTGGTGCTACCAGCACCTGGTGGGGCCTTTAGCAGGCAGGACCTTGCAGAGGTCTTTCAGTCTTTGAGGGAATGATCACAACAGGGCTTGTGTGATCACAGCCCATTCTCTCTCCTCTGCCTCCTGGCTCACTGAGTAGCTTGCTCTGCAGCATACTCTCGCCATGATGCAACCCAACAACTATGCTTCTAGGCATTTATTCCAAAAACATGTTCATATAAAACCTGTACATGAACATTTATATCAGTTTATGGAATTAGTATGTCAGAAGGGTTTGGAAAGATTTGGAGATGCAACCTAGAAAAGCCCTGGAATGTTGTAAGCTGAGCTTGACAAAATCTGGTCAAACCTCAGAAGACTACAATGCTGGTAGCAATGCAAACAGCAAGAGTCAGGCTCAGGAGATGTCATATGGAACAGAGCCTCCACTGGCAGTTGGACTCGAGGCCACGTGTATTATACCCTGGCAGAAAATTTATCTTCATATTGTCCATTCCCTGGGACTTTCTGGAAGATTAAGATTAGGTATAGTGGCCTAATAAATCTGGCTGAGAAAATTTCAGTGCAGTCCAATATTCAGACTGTGCCATGGGTATGGCTGGCTGCTTTTGGCCAGATCTAGAAAGTTAAGAACAAAAAGCAAGTGTGAAAAGTTTTCAGTTTCAGCAAAAAGGAAGCACCCACAAAGTTGGTTGCTGAAAAGACTGGCATTAAAAATAAGCCAAACGGCTGGGTATGGCAATGCACACCTATAATCCCAGCAGTTGGCAGGCTAAGACAGAAGGATTGCTGCAGTTCGAGGCCAGTCTAGGCTACAAAGTGAATTCAAGGCCAGCCTGGACTACAAAGTAAGATGACCCTGTCTCAAAAAGAAAAAAAAAAGAAAAAGAAAAAGTAAAGGCCAAATGCTATCCATTAGGATAAAAGGAAAGATGGCTTGAAGATATCTCAAGAATCAGCAAGACCACCTTCTCTAGACTTTACAATACAAAACCATGGAGCTTTCATTTGACAAGACTCCTAAGCCCACTGTTCAACAAGGGCCACACAGGGAACTGGTACTTCAGGATTCACTTAATCATGTCAGCCATCCAGACATTCAGAGGCCACTGCAGCCATGCTCCAAGGGAGCCCAGCTGGTGCCAGACCTTCGCATCATCCACATGGTTCTGGTTTTACATGCAATCAGAATGCAAGAGTTATGGGGTGATGGAGGCTCCCACACAAGCTTCCAAATCCTGGAAAGCCAAGAAGTGTGCCTAAGAAGGCAGTACATGAAGCCATGAAAATAAAGCTGAAAGTACAGTGGAAGTTGGAGAAATCAGGATGTGAAACTTCTACTGATGAAGTTACAGGAAGTGAGTAGAGTTACCCCAAAAGAGAAGGCATGGGAAGTGTAACCAGCAATGTTGTAGAGGCAGGACCATCCAAACCCTTGGGTTCATATCTCACCACAGCTTGTCCTAGGTACTGAACATGGAGCTATTGGATTAATGTCTGCCCTGCTGGTTTTCAATCTTGTTTTGGTCTCGTTCCTTTCTATCCTCCTATTTTTCCCTTTTGGAATGGGAATGTTTATGCTGCACCACTGTATGTTGAAATATAACTTTCTAGTTGATATTTTATGTGGATTCAGAGCTAGGAGTTTGCCTTGAATTTCAGAGGAGACTTTGGACTTTTCAACAATGCTAGAACTGTTAAGATTTTGGTGACTCTTAGAGGTGGACTAAATGCTTTCTGCATAAAGAGGTGGGTATGTGGCTTGTGGGAGGCCAGGAGTAGAGTGCTATGTCTTGGGCCTGGAATGTCCCCCAAAAGCCTCATGTGTTCAGGGTAGGGGTTCTGGAAGGTGACTGGATTAGTGGATGCTGCAGCTGACTTACTGTTGGGAGAAGAGGCTTGACAGGAGGTGGGGCATGGCAGGGCCTGACCTGTATTCTTGTCTCTGGCTCCTCCCTTCTCTCTCTGCTTCAACTGTAGCAGAAAGTGCTCCCCCAGCCAGTATACTTCAGCTTGTTAGTTGCCCAGGTAACAGTCCCTGTTCCAGATCTGGTTGCTCCTGTCTCTTAGAAACAGCTGGTCACTGTGACACATAGCTGAGCACTCTGATGCACATTGCATAAATCAATCCCCAACTGACAAGCCATTCTGCCTCTGTACTTCCTACTTGCTTATAAGCCCTAGAGCACCAGAAATTGGGGCCTGATATTCTGGGAATGATCCTGATCAGTGCCCATAAATGTAAATAAATCTGCCTCCGAATCCTGGGAGTCGTTCCGGTGCTTTTGCTGGCCATTGCAGTATCAGACGTGTGGTTAGCACCTTTTCTTCTATCATGCCCACCCCTGCCACCCTGTTTTGCCTTAGAGCTGGCCAACCATGGAATAAAACTGTGAGCCAAAATAAACACCTCCTCTTTTAAGTTATAGGGGTATGGGTATTTTGTTCCCATGGTGAGAAGGTGACTGAGACACCATCTCTAGGGTGCAGCCTCTTATATTTAAAGGAAACTACAGGGAAATGGCATTCTAGAGGTAGATTTTGATGCTAGGACATTTGATCAGCCATAGTAGCATACTCTCCTAAGCACTGTAGGAGGCTAATCCAGGAGGCTCATGAGTTCAAGCAGCCTGGACAACTTAGTGACTTAGGAAGACCTTGTATCAAAATAAAAATTTTAAACAGGGCTAGGGAAAAGGCCATGAGTGACTCCCATAAGATCAAGATTTTAGAGTCTGACTTAAGGTGCCATATATTTCACTATGATATAAACTCTTGACAATTATCACAATACTACAGAAAATAGAAATAAGATGAAAATTCTGCAGAACAAGTGCTTTATTACAGAAAATCAATATCCTTCAGAAAAACTCCCTGACCAAAAGAGTATGTTCCATCCAGTTTACTATCTTGTTCTAATAGTCTTTTCTGAGCACAGTGACAAATGATTAATTATTTATATCAATCAGAAAGATTCCCACAAGATTGGCCACCTTCATCCTCAGTTATGAGTATGAGAATGGATTCAGACTAG
Source organism: Chinchilla lanigera (assembly GCF_000276665.1). Lineage (NCBI taxonomy): Eukaryota > Metazoa > Chordata > Mammalia > Rodentia > Chinchillidae > Chinchilla > Chinchilla lanigera. Next base: position 1,246,751 of record NW_004955489.1, on the reverse strand, counting down.
GAAGTAAGCAGCAGCACTGTGGTGAGCCCTCAAGACCACTACCTTGTGTAGCAAAAGGCAGGGTCTTTCAGGGTATCATCATCTGGGAAGGGGTCCAGAGGGAGGCAATCTCTGGGTACAGAGCCCAAACCCATGGGATACAGGCTTTGACCCACAGTGTGTGCCTGTGTTAGATGCTTAGTGATGCCTGAAAATCTCTGCAGAGAATCTGAACTTCTCCCACTGTGAAGAATCTGCTGGTCCAGCAGTCTGGGTGACCACAGTACAGTGCTCCCCCTCACCCCTTTCCTACACTGACTAGTATGAGCATATGCCTCTAGTTTCTTCCTCTGGCCAGTCTCTAAATGGAAGCTAGTGTCCATCCTGTCACCTGAGTCAGACTGGGAGCTCCCCAGAGGCATAATGCTCCTTCTAGTCTGATGTCACCATGTCATAGTCTTCCTCACCCTGCCTGTACAACACCCAGTTCCAGGCTCTGCCCACAGGAAGTGCTCATTACAGGCCTTTACTAATGAAGCCAAAAGTGGGCATCTTCAACACTCATTATGGAAGAGATAGGGTTAGGGTTTTTTCCTCAGTGAACCATAGGAAAATCTGACTAATCTGTCACCTTTCTCTAGTACATTTACTTCCAAGGTCCTCAATTTACTACATTTTTAATCCTTAGAATCATCCTGTGAGGGAGGTTCTACAGATGGACAAATAGAGGCCCCCTGCAGGGGAGGTGAACTGACTCACCCTGAGTCATGCAGGGGATGAGTAAGCAGAAAACCAGGAGCTCAGGATTCTGAGTCTCACCACAGCCCACCTCTCCTAGCATAGTAACATTCATCGTCACATCTCACATACCCTTGTGAGAAAGTCTAGTGTTTTGCTTATTTTACAGATTGAGAAAATAGCCTTAGGAGTTAAATTATTTGCTCACAGACACATTGCAGTTTACAAATAGGACCTTAAGCCCGTATCTAGGTTCCTAATTGAATGCTTTTCTTCCATTGTACAGACAGTCTTCATTTAATGAACAAGTTCCACTCCTGTCTGAGATGAGGTCATTAAATGAGTTGATTCCTAAACGAGTAATTGTATATTGTACATACAATACAATTTTTAGAACAAAGAAATGGTCAAAGGGAAATCCCAATTTGATGACTTTGTTTTTATTTGTGTAACTCTTACATGCATTACTGTGACATATAACAACATAAAACTACAATACCACACAGTACAATACAATACCATCAGCAAAAATTATAGTACTGCATAAACAAGATATACTATATAAAAAAGACAATGAGATTCTATAAACAAAATATACAAAACTCTACAAAAAAAAAAAAGATGGGTCATAAGCCTGAGTACCAAGTTATAAGTCTGAAGAGCACACTCTGGTCGTAAGTCCAGTCATTAAACTGGTATGTTATTAAGTGAGGAATATCTGTACACCAATTCCTCACAGACAACTGCTTATCTATAGAACCTGTGAATGACACACCATACCATCTTGTTATGGGAGATAGCTCCCAACCAAAGGTACCTACTGCAGACCTTCTCCAGGATTTCTCAATTTAAATCCTGAACCAGGCACACTGGCAGAGCCTGACTTCCTTAAGAGTACCTACCCATATCCGAACCACACAAGGCCTGACTAAAGAAAAAGCAAGGCAGCTTATGCTTACCCTGAAACTCTTCTGAATCAAGTAGATGTCACCATGCACAGTAATTTTCATTGAGATGGATGAGACCATAATGCTTTATTCTAAGCTTTTAAGTCCTGTTTTCCGCTAAAACCTCATTTTAGTTCAAGTTTTTGTATTATGAAACACTAAAGAAAAAAGAAAAACAGTTAAACTCCTGCACCTTCCGGTGGTCACATGTCTACAGATCGCTGCCCATCCTCACCCGCCTACCTCACCTTGCTTCAATATAGAAACTGTCTGCTCTGTCAACAGCCAGCCGGCGCTCCCACGTTCTAGCGCTTCCTGCTCCCCTGACCTCCTCAGGACCTTCACACCTACCCTCTGCCTGTGACTCCCTCTCTTTCCTTCCCTTCAACCCCTCTTTGGACACAGGCTCATTCCTTCAGCCTCATGAGACATCAAACAACCCCCTTTTTTACTATAGCTGCTTTGCTGCTTCCTTTTATAGCCAGACTTTTCTGAAAGAGAAATCCGAGAACAATGGCCTCACATTCTCCCCTCATATCACCTCCCTCACACCTCCATCTGATCACTGCTCCCACTCCTTTCATAGTTCCTGTCAAGGTCACCAACAACCACAACATTGGTAAATCCATTGGACGGACCCCTTTGTACTGATCCGACTTTCCCTCTCAGCAGCACCACTCTGGCTCTGGTACCACAAAGATGTGCAGCTCAGATCACCCTTGAAGAAAACCTGCAGCACTAATCATCAGAGAGTTCTGTGGCCTGTATCACCAAATACACATATCTCAGCCTCCAGCCACTGCTCTCCAGCTTGCTTCCACACTCGATCCAGTGCACCACATGTTCTGAAGCGTACACGTTTTGAAGTGTACAGTTCAGTACTGCTAACTGAAGACACCGCATTGTACAGTGGATCTCTAGGATTTGTTCCTGTTATAACTGAAACTTTGTGCCCTTTACTTGCCCGACAAGCATCTTTCTATTCTCTACTTCTATGAGCTTGACTATTTTATTTTATTTTATTTTATTTTATTTTTTTGGTTTTTCTCCGGTACCGGGAACCGAACTCACGACCTTGCGCTTGCCAGGCAGGCACTTTTGCCACTGAGCTAAATCCCCAGCCCCGAGCTTGACTATTTTAGATCCTCTCCTAAGAGCAATCATGTATCATTTCTCCGTCTCTGTCTGATTTTATTTCACATAGCACAATGTCCTTTCAGGTTCATTTATGTTGTTGCAAAAGGCAGGATACTACTCTCTCTTAACAATGTATTTTATAAGAGTCCAAAAGCACTTCATCCACTCATTCATCAGCAGACACTGTGCTTCCTTCCATGTTTTGACCACTGTAAACAGTGCTGCAATAAACCCAGGAATGTAGCTATCTCTCAAAGATCTAGATTTCAATTTCTTTGTTTAATGCTTGGTAAAATCAAAATAACTTTAATACTATAATAAGCATGATATAGATAAGAGAGGAAATGTTATCTCTTAGGGCCATATTCTAATCATACATATACACATATTTCTATGAGGAAATAAAAATTAAAACCAGAGTCTACATATACGTTTAACATGGGGAAAGTTTCCAGCAGATGTTTTTCCCCAGGAGTAAGCCACTAACCTATTGTTATCATTTCCTGAATGCTTACTGCATGCCCCACTCTGAACTAATAAGTCCTTTATATAGCTTAGCTCAATTAATTCCCACTTACTACTACCATCCCACTTTTACAAGAAGAAATTAAGGCTCAGAAAAGTAAAGTAACTTGTTGAAGGCCACAAAGGTTTAAGTGGTGCAGCTAGTACTGAAACCCAAGTTTAACTCCAGGCTCATCCTTTTAACCCTTATACTTCCATGCCAGGGTCAGCATGGAGTACCTTACACACAAAACACGTTTTAGTCCTTAGACATCTATGTGAAGGACATATTGGTTTCCATTTTATAAAGAAAAAAATTCTAGAAAGGCTAAAGTTGCCAGAAACCACAAAGATAATTAAGTGGTAAAGCTAAGATTCAAACCCAAATTTAATTCAAAAGCCCATAGTCCAGGCATTGTAGCTTAGTGACACAGCCCTTGCCGAGCAGGCACCATAGCCTCACCAGCATGAGCCAACGCAAACATGATACATGTCACAAATCTGTGTCTCCTGTAATTTTTAATTTTCTGTATCCACACAAAATCAAAGAAATATGTGAAATGAATTTTAATAATGTCTTAACCTAATAGTTTAACCTAGTGCTATGGCTTATATCTAGATGTACCCCCAAAGCCTCACATGCTCATACATGGGGCTTTTCAGAGGTGGCTGGATCTAGGGGGTGTGATACTAGGATTAGGAACTATGTTATAAACTCTTTACTTATCGCATATCCTTAAGTGTCAGAAAATGATTAGATATCAGGTGATGGCCAAGCTCTCCCTTGAAGGATGAACCACAAGACAGACAAAATGCATACAGAGCATTTCTGGCCATCAAACAGCCATTCGTCGGCTCAGACATAAAGAAGGCAGTGCCGGAGTTCACTGTGGGGGGGACCTATGGGGTTGAAGATGAGAGTGCGTTGGGGCTTTGTTGTGTTTTCAGGGAACTGGAGAAGACAATATTGGGAAATGAAGCTGAATGAAGGGAGGACAGGACTTGGTGCATAGGTAACAGTTTCAGCAGAAGCTTGTAACTGGGGTGCTCTTGGTGACACTAACCCAGCAGTGGTGGAGAAAGGACCAGAGGGGCAAATCTAGAGGAAGGAAGGCCTGCTCTGAGGCTCTGCAGGACTCCAGGAAGGAAAAGGCCCCAGCTGGCACTGGACATTACCACTGGACAAAGTTGTGTGCAAGCTCCCAAATCTTTTGAGGGCCTGGCAAACTGACTGATGCACCACGGCCAGGACTTCTTGCAAGGGTCAGAGGAATCCACACCCTCCGGTCACCCTCTCTCGGGAGAAGCAGAAAACACTGGTGTCAGAGAATGGCCTCCTGGGTTTTGTTTGTTTCTCCACACTACTGAGGACTGAACTTTGGACCTTCACAATGCTCTACATCCACAGCCATTTTCTCTCTTTTCTTTTCTTTTCCTTTCTCTTTCTGAGACAAGGTCTTGCTAAGTTGCCAAGTTACCCAGGCTAGACTCAAACTTGTGATTCTCCCGTCTCAGCCTCCCAGAGTGCTATGACTACAGGCACCTCCGCCAGGGCTGAGAACTTCCTCTTTGAAAATGGCTCCTGCTACCCACTACCTGCCCACCAACATGACTTCCACTGACCACTTAGACACAGTCAAACACTCCCATCACTAGCCCAAATATGGCCCAAATATCGCTCTCTGAGAGTGAAGACAAACCTGGATTCTCCAAACCCTTTACTCCAAACACACTCACTCTGCCACTTGTATAATTCTTTCTTTCTACTCTCTCAGTACAGCTTCAAAAGCTTCACAACTGAAAACTGACTTGGGTTTTTATGACTACAAAGTAAGGACAAACAGAGCCCACATATTTAAAGAAAAGGGAATAGGTGTATGTTACCAAAGTTGGGCTGGGGCTTTAGTCACCAAACAAAGCCTGATTTGGAGCTTCAGACATTGAAAGCTAAACAGCTGCTTAATTTCTGCCATAACCACCCTTCTCCATAAAGCAGGCAGGTGTTATTCTTAGGACTCCTTCCGTAGTGCATTTGCTCTTTAATGGGAGCAGTAAAGGCAGTGGGAAGCAGGAGAAGTTATTAAACATAGGCCTCACTACAGCTGAACTCCAACCCACACGATACCTTCACAAATAAAATCTCTTACTGAAATAAAAGTTGGGCAACAATCCTGGTTTCTTCCTATTTTGCTGAGAAGGGTATCAGCTGTATTCTTTCAGCTTTTGGTTTTTAGGTAGTCAGTTTAGAATTTGTAAGAATTGGAAGAATGGATGCACCACAGACATGCTGCCATCATTAGCAAGTCATTCATAAATCGTTTTCCAGTATTTATGATCAAGAGAGGCAACTGATGTAAGGGAAACAAGAGGTCAACATAAAAGGAAAACAACATGTACTGAGGACCTACTAAGTGCCGGCTCTGAGCTAAGCATTTGCTTTCTTTCTTCCTTCATACCTTTAATGGACATTTACAAAGCACTTGCTACCTGTCAGCACTGTGCTCAAGAGTATGGAGAAGAGTAAACAAGCAAGGCACTGTCCCTGCCTGTATCTGCTGGGGAAGGCAGACAGGAAGCAAAGCATTCCCGGTGTCGTAAATGTTCAGAGGTAACTGCACTTGGTAAGAAGAACATCTAAGAGGGAAGCCTAACTGGCCTGGGGTGGACAGGAGCAGCTACAAAAGCCTCACAGCTGAGCAGCAGTAGCCCAGGCTTGGTGAGACCATGTTCCAAGGGCTGGGGACAAAAGCAGTGTGTAACCAGCGTGACTACCACCTGGTTGATAATGGGAGTGGTCAGGTTAGGGGGTGCTGCAGAGGAGCTGCAGGGGGGAGTTCAGCATTGCAGTCACTGTGTAAAATTTAAATTTATTCAAAAATGCAGTAAGACAACATTAAAGGATTTTTAAGTAAGAAGTAACTAGATCAGATCATCTTATAAAGCACTACAAATTTTCATAATGACCTGTAAGGACGGGTAATACTGCCCTACTTCATGGGATGAAAAAAGATGAGTGAAGCCAAGTGACTTCTATAGTTACACAGCTAGAATGTAGTGGAGTTTTGGGGGAGGATTTGGGGCAGTCTGACTCCAAATCTCGTTGTCTGCCCACCACATCATGTTATCTCTAAGGAGAAAAAGAAAAAGAAAATAGCTACAGAAAATTCTTAAAGCTGATTTCAGGTGATCATTTATGACTTTTCACCAAAGTCAAGAGCAGAGTTGACTCCTGGCACATTAGAACACTTGCATTCTCCCCATCCTGACACCAGCCAGAAAAGTCTACTGTCTTAGTCACTGTCTCATCTCTGGGACCCAACACCCAACACCCACAACTTCAAGGAGGACAGGATTACTTTGGCTCATGGTTCTAGTCCATCATCTGCTGGCTCAAAGGTAGGTTGGTATGGTGCAGAAGAGCTGCTCATGACACGGGGGGCAGGATGCAGAGCATGAAGCGAGGAACCAGGGAGGAATATAAACACCCCAAGTGACCCATCTCTCCCCACCAGACACCACCTCCTAACAGCAAATCAGCTGTAAGATCCACAATCCAATCACATTCCAAAATCTTATGAGTTCATGAGGTCCTAGGGGGACATCTAGACAGAAACTATAACATTTACTAAACTCTAATAACACAGACAAAACAAACACTTAGGAAAAAAGCAGAAACTGGCCCCACTAAGATCCCACCCTTCAGACAAGAGAGAGACGACCCAGTGGAACCCTATGATTCCCACATGCACACAGTCACAAGTCACCACAAGTGCCATACATGGAAGACAACAGGAAGGCCATCTGGCCTGTCCATTCCCAAACTCATTTCAACTCACCACGAATGGGGTCATCACCTCCAATAATAGCAAGTGTAATACCTGTGGGCACAGCCACATTTTCCACATTACAGCAGTTTTGTGTATTCAAAGGCTTGTCATGATAGGCAAAATGACCTCAAAACCCAACTACTGGTGGCAGAAGTTCCTGTTACCAAAGCAACTTTCTTTCCAAAGCAACAAACCCATGTGTGAAGAACCACTTGAGTGGTTTCTCAATTTCACAGGCTAACAGGAGAACTTGTTTCTAGGAAAAAGGATGACAGTCTGTCTCACATAAGTCCTAGCAGCTCTCCCTGGTGATACTGGCTGAGACTCTGACACAGCCTCTGCTTTGACATATCACCTCCCGCTATCCCTTAGCAACAGACAGGACATGCAGTCATCATGCAGGGGCTGTGGACACCCAGCCTGACAATGCTTGTGTCCAGTAAAAGAATTCTGTCTCAGCTTCACGTCTTTACTACCTTCAGATGTTTGGCTGTTGCAAATTTCTCATGCACAGCCTACTGACAGTGGTTGAAAGCAACTCTCTCATGCATAGAAGGAGGGCATTTATCAAACTGAATCCTGCTTGGTTCACAAAAAACAGATGCTCTTCCTCTAAAAATGTATTAAAAATTTAAAACTTAAGACAGTAAAATAATTGACAGCACTGGATATTGGAAATAGTGAAGGAAGAAACTGGCACTTGCCATTAGATAGATAGTATGAACTGGTCTGAGCATGTTTGTGAAACTTCAGTAGCTTATACCCAGGTTAAATGTTAATACCCTCTGTTTCCTAATTCTACCTCCAGTAATGTATCATGTTCATACATGTATGAGTGTATAGAGAGCTAAAAGCAACAGAGTGGGTTTTAGGGGTTTCTCAAATTATGTAAATTTGAGAAAAATAAATTGAAATACTGTATAAAAATTAAAATATTTAATAATTTTTTCCTTAGTACTAGGAATTGAACCCAAGGAGACTGAGCTACATCCCTGGCCTTATTTTTTAAGACAGGCTCTTGCTAGTCCGCTGTTATGGTTTACATCTAGAAGCCTCACAAGAGCTTCATGCACTTGTAGGTCAGCCTTTTAAAGGGTGATTGAATCATGGGGGACTTTAGCTAAACATTGCGTTAAAAGGTGGGGCCTGGTCAGAAGACGTGGATCACATTGGGAGTGTGACCTGGGAGGGCACATCTCCTTCACCACCTAGTCCAGTCACTCTCTCCCTCCTTTCCACCATGATGTGAGCAGCTTCTCCTCCACCACAGCCCCTGCCTTGCTATTTCTTCTTTGGGTCAGAAAACCACAGACTCACACGACCCAAAATAAACCTCTCCTTTAGGTTATGGGTGTTGATTACTATGTCTCAGCAATGAGAAAGTGACCAAGACAGTTGTCCAGGCTGGTCTCAAATTTGTGATCCTCCTGCCTCTGCCTTTCAAGTAGCTGGAACTAGAGGCATGCACTACCACACCCAGCTTAATTATACATATTAACATACATAAAACCTCCGGTGCCAGAAACACAACAGGAACCAATACAATCAGTAGGAAGAGAAACCAAAGAGCCTAGGGGTTTTTCAGAAGCAGAGGTTATCAGAACCACCATGCACTATAGGCAACACTAAGAGATCCTATATCTACTTGCTAGGCTGACAAAAGACCACCCTGACAGAGAAATACGCATAGAAAATCTCTCCTCTACATCCCAGAGACATAAAAAGGAAACTGTTGTCTGTCTGGACCTTTAGGTAGGAAAAAAAAAAGTTACTGTGAGAAATCCAAGCTCTAAGCCTGTGTTATATATTGAAAGAGAGCTAGAACTCATGTTATTCACATGGTTGGGAGCCCCAGGACTGAACTCTTACAGAAGAGTAGGTGGCAATCTAGTGAATCTTCATGGTATGCGGCACTGATAAACTCAACTACAACCTTCTGATGCTACATCACCTGGGAACCCAAGAGACTCACCAAAAACTCCAGTTGCAGGTA
>NW_004955489.1:1235257-1237476 GCF_000276665.1 Chinchilla lanigera | reverse complement strand
ATGCCTAAATTTCTAGTCCATGAAATACGATGAGATGTAAACAGACATAAACAAGACATTATTTCTGAAGAACAGGACGAGTTAAAAAAAGAAATAAAATTTCTAAAAATGAACAATATAGACATTATAAACAAGCAACTAACTAAAATAGCACAATGAACAGGTAAACAAGAGAAGTAAGCATTAACCTAAAGTTAATGATCAGATAAGCTACGATTTAAGTGATAAAAAAGAAGAAAGACGTATTTTGATATGTAAAGACAAGAATTTGCTGTTGTCACACTCACTTAAGGAACTATGCATGGATACACTTCTGAAAGAAAGAAACTGGGCCCAGAAGGAAGCTGTGGGCTACAAAAATCTATGATGAACAAGTATATTGGTAAAACATATGCTGATAAATCACATTAGGCATTGACTATAAAATAAAATAATAATGGCTAATGAGGAGGATAAAAGTAAGGAAAAACGAAAATGCCAGATGACCACTTCAGAATTAAAGTATTCTAATTTAATTTAAAAGGTCCTTGTTTTGTTCTGGAAGCAGGAAAGTGACTGCTATAACAAGCATACATGTCAAAAAGTGTGTAAGTGTAATCAATAAGAGAACAGAAATACAGTGCATACCTTTCAAACCAATAGAGAAAAATGCAATTGAGGAAAAAATCAGGAAAGGAAGGGGGGAGGTAAACAAAAAACACAAAATTAGACACCAAAGAGAAGTCCAAATATATCAGTATTAACAGTAAGAATAAGAAGATTAAATCCTTCACTGTCACATCGTCATTAGGAGCACGGCTTCGGGAGCCAGACTGAGTGTGACTGCTGATCCTACCAGTTACTAACAATGTACTCTCTCTGTGGTTTTTTTCGTAATCTACACAACAGCAATCCCTGCATTAGAGGGCTATTGGAAGGACTGGTTGCCAGATTTATGTATGTTTGATATTGTGTTTGCATAGTATTAGGGCGGTATAGCAGTTACAAGCTCTGTAAGAATGAAGTACTGTTGTCACTCGTGCAAACGTTCTGCTTTTTTTTCAGATGAGTCTGGCAATGTAGCTCACACTGGCCTCAAACTTAACACCTGCTGCCTTGTTTCTAGAATTATAGGTGTGAACCACCATGCCTAGCTGATGTTGTTCTTAGCTAAAGCAAGAGTCAGATATATGTAGATGAAGACATACATAGAAAGGTTATAAAAGAAGAGATGGAAAAATATAGCAGGCAAGTACTGATTCAAAGAAAGCATCTACAACATTATGCAAACAATATTTAGGTAAAAAGCTTTATTGTATAAGTATATAAAAGAGAATATTCCTAAATGATAAAATAAACAATCCACCAAAAAGAGAACCCAATGGGAAAAAATGGACAAAGAGTATTTACAGAAAATATACAGAAGAAAACTCTGAAAGACTAATAAACATTTTAAAAATTGAACTTCACTTGCAATTAGTCAAATGGATACCAAAATGAAATACGATAAGCCACAAGACAGGGCAAATTTTAACATTCAAACACTATCAACTGATAACAGGCATATGCGAAACAGATGGCCTTCTCCTACATTGCTGGTAAAAGTGTAAACAATATACTCTTTTACAATAGCAAAGAACCCAATGAGAAAACCAGCAAAGAAAAAAAAAAAAGAACTAACATTTCACCAAAGAAGATATAAGGTTGGAAAAGATGTTCAACATGTTTAGCACTACTAAAATACAAATAAAGCCCACAATGAAGCTAGGTGCGATAGCCTACACCTTGAATCCCAGCTTTCAGGGAGGCTGAGGACTCTATCTGAAAAGTTTTTTAAAGAATAAAAATAAAAAGTCTGAAGATGTAGCTCAGCGCAAAAACCATGGGTTTAATCCCCAGTAACACAAAGGGGGCAAAAAAAAAAAGACCACAGTGAGATATCACTACATACTCATTAGAATAGGAAAAAAAAAAAAACACCAATTCCAATGCTGGTAAGAATACAGAGAAACTAAATCCTTCATAGATTACTGGGGGGATATAAAATGATATTATTGGGGGATTACTGAAAAAAGTTTGGCAGTATTCTTGTAAAACTAAATACACATTTGCATGCACACAAACACACACAAAACCAAGTAATCACACTCAGGACCTTTACCTCAGAAAAATGAAAACATGTACTCACACAAAAACCTGTATAGTTCATAGTACCTTTATATAGCAAAAAAAAAAAAAAA
>NW_004955489.1:1155099-1235147 GCF_000276665.1 Chinchilla lanigera | reverse complement strand
TCCGGTACCGGGAACCGAACTCACGACCTTGCGCTTGCCAGGCAGGCGCTTTGCCGCTGAGCTAAATCCCCAGCCCCAGGAAACAAGCTTCTGATACATGCAACAACTTGGAGGAATGCTACGAAAGTATGTTAGTGAAAAGTCAGTCTTTTTTTTTCCCCCCCCCCGGTACCAGGAATTGAACTCACAACCTTGTGCTTGCCAGGCAGGCGCTGTGCCGCTGAGCTAAATCCCCAGCCCTGAAAAGTCAGTCTTAAAGGGCTCACTCTGCATCACTTCATCAATATAACATTCTCAGAATGACAGGACTATAGAGATGCAACATAAATTAATCCTTTCTGAGGAACAGGGATGAGGCAAGGATCTGATCATAAGGGGGTTGTATAAGTTCCACGGTGGCAATCAAACAGATCTGTATCTTGATTGTGGTGGTGGTTACACAAATCTATGCATGCAATAAATTCCAGGGTTGGGAATGTAGCTCAGTAGTGGAGTAAATATTTAGCATGCAGAAGGAAGAAAGTTCAGAAGGAATAGGGAAGGGAAGTGATTGCATAGAACTGCACACAAACACAAGTATATGAAAATGGATGAAATCTGGATGTGATTTTTCAGTTTAACAATATTCTACACATGTCCATTTCTTGGTTGTGATATTATACTACATCTAGTTACATAATATATCACCACTGATAAAAGGTAGGTGAATGATACAGGACACTCTATGAGTTTTGCAACTTCCTGTAAGTTTATTTCAAAGGATATGAATAGACATTTATCAAGAGAAAACATATAAATGACTAACAGGTATATGAAAGAAATGCTCAGAATCACTATTCAGAGAAATGCAAATTACAATGAGATGGCACCTCACACCTGTTAGAATATTCTTTTAAAAATTGCAATAAGTGTTGAAGATAATGTAGAGAGTAGGTAACACTCAGTTACATATGGTGACACATGCCTGAAATCCCAGCTACTTGGGCACTAAGTGAGGCTGGTCTCAACAAATTTTTACAAAATGGCTTAAGATGAAGCACAATGGTGGAGAGCCCATAGCCCTAGGCTCAATCTGCAGTGCCAAGGAAAGAAGGGAGGAAGGGAGGGAGGGCAGGAAGGAGGGAGGAAGAAGGAAAGGGAAGGGAAAGGAAAGGGGCCCTGTGCAGTGTTGGTAGTAATGTAGATTAGTATATTCATTAAGGAAATTGACGTGGAAGCTCCTCTGTATCCAAAGGAAATGAAATCAATATGTCAAGGAAATATCTGCACTCCTACACTGACTGCAGCATTATTCACAATAGCAACATACAGAATCAATGTGACTGTCCAGCAATGACTACACAGATAAAGAAAATGTAGTATATGCACAACAAAACACTGTTCAGTCTTTAAAAAGAAAGATTCTGTCAGTTGCAACAAAATAGATGAGCCTGGAAGATATCATGTTAAGTAAAATAAACTAAACACAGAAAAACAAATATGCCATGATCTCACTTTATATGAAATATAGAAAAAAACTGAACTCACAGAAGTAAAAAGTGAAATCGTGGTCAGCAGGGGTTGGGGTAGGAGTGGAGACCCTAAAGAGATGCTGGCCAAAGGATACAAAATTTTAGTTAGGAAGAGTAAGTTTGAGAGATCTACTGTGCAAAAAATAGTTATAATATATGGTAACTATAGTTAATAACAAAGTATTACATTCTTGAAAATTGCCAACAGATTAGACTTTAAGTGTTCTCACATGAGATGATATATATAACTTGAGCCATTCCATGCTGCACACACATTGTGAAGTACAGGACACAAGGAATGTTTCATTTTTATTTTTCAATTTAAACATTTAATTAAAAATTAACACTGTGGCTCTAATACTTGTTATCCTTTGTCTTTTTTATAATAATCATTTTAACAGGTGTAAGGTGGTATCTTATGGTTCTCGTTTGCCTTTCTCTGATGATTAGTGATTTTGAGCACTTTTTCATATAACTGTTGGTTACTTCAATTATTTCAACTAAAATAAAAATATACATGAAAAATACATACAAAACTTGTAATAAAAACATATATATTGTTTTAAAATGGTTACTTCAATCAAACAATGGGTATTCACTTTTTACTTTACCTCTGAAGTATTAAAATCTGATAAGGAATTTGTTTTATTTCTGAAAATTGAGAAAGCTTCTAAAAAGGGGCATAAAGAAGCAAAACTCAAAACCCAATACGATGCTGGTATTTGTTGAACATTCACTGTAAGACACAGTGTTCATATCCAGAGCCTCCCTCACTCTGCACAAATCTAGGAATACACACTATTTTCGTTTAAACTTAACAAGAGAAGCAAAAAGAGAAAATGGAAGTCCTCAGATGCACAATGACTTGCCTGAAATCACACAACTAAGTTGCTGAATAGGTTGCAACCTTTAATGCTATTTCAGCACGCTATTCCTGTTGCCTATGTGAAAAACAGCAGAATCCACGGAGAGCATTTACCAGATTTTCTGTCTAGTTCTATTTGCAGTGAGATGATGAGTACCAGGAGCTGTGAGCTGGGTACCACTAACCATGGCTCTGCTCCATTGGCATGCTGGGGCCTAACTGGGTATCTCTGACCACCGTCACAATGGTTCATCTCAGATGCTGTCTTGTCCAGGCTTCGTCACATGGAAGATGCCAGAAAGGGCACGATGGGAAAAGATGGTTTCCCTTCCATACCTTTTCCACAAAGCTTCTACAGCAAGAGAGGCTAGAGGCACTGAGTGGTCCAGCAAGTTCACTCCTGCCTGCAGGTCAGATGAGCAGGACTGTGGCTTTCCTCCTAATGAAGGCAAAACAAGTTACAGTAGCATGCAGGAGGTGGACTCAGAGTCCCAGCCCATCTGTGCCTTGTATTAACTTTTGCTATAAGTGGGAGAGGTGTCACCTGGTTTCCATACTCTTACCCAGTCTCCACTGGACCAGTGGCACTTGAGAATACTGAGCAAAATATCAGCTAAAGCCTATGAATAGAAATAGATTTTTTTTCCTATTTAAAACTTCCTAGCCCACATGCAGTTTCCAATCCTCAGCAAAAAGCTAAGCTGAACAATCTAAAAAATTACCAACTCTTCTTAGATTCACCAGCAAAGTGAGCTCACACAATATCTGGTGCCTGTAAGATCAGAGTGACTGACAGGTGAATATAGGGAAGCACAACTTCCCATAGCAGAAACCTCCACAGGAACAAATGCTGAGTAGGAAAACCCAAACTGTTACCAAAAAATGTTGCAGGCTGTGAAGACAAATCAGAGCTAAAAACTCTCAGGAACCTCCAGGGGCTCTACTAGGTGCTCACAATGCAAATCTGAAAAAAATCCCCTAATATTCCCACAGTGGAAGGAAGAAAGGAGCAATTTTTTAAATGCATCAGAGCATTCTGTTTGCTCTCAACAAGGCCTGCCCTCAGGAGAAACTACTCTACCAGCATCTGATCCATTGTTTTTTATCAGAGCTTAGCTGACACTAGGGGAGGGAAATACTCAGCTCTGGTACCCTCTAGTCCTCCTGTCCCTCCTAAGGGGGGTGAGAACTGAGAAACACTTGTGCAGGTCACAGCCCTGGGACAAGGTTCAGTAAAGAATCTGTTTACAAGCCCTCACAATACCACACATACACACACACACACACACAATCACCACATCACTAAAAGTTTATTCACCTAAGTTCTATTTTCCTATTACTTCATGTCCTCCTTTCAAGCAAAAGCCACAAGGCATATGAAAAGACAAACACCACAGTCTGAAGAAGCAGAACAAACACTAGAACGTGACCCAGATATGGCAGGATTGTTAGAATTATCAGAATAGGAACTTAAAATAACTATGATTAATATGCCAAGGGTTCCAGTGGATAAAGTAGATAGCATGCAATAACAGATGGGCTATGTGAACAGAGAGATGGGAATCCTAAGACAGAACAAAAAAGAAGTCTAAAGATGAAAAAAACACTAACAGAAACAAAAGATGTCTTTAATGGGCTCATTAGGAAATGGGACTCAAAGCCAAGCATGGTGACACATGCCTATAATCCCAGCACTCAGGAGGCTGAGGCAGGAGGATCATTGTATGTTCAAGACCAGCCTGGGCTACAAAGTGAGCTCAAGGCCAGCCTGATCTGCATAGCGAGACCCTGTCTCAAAAAAGACCAAAAAAAGAAAAGAAAAAAAAGGAGATAGGACTCAGCAGAATAAAGATTCTCTGAGCTTCCAGATATGTCAATAGAAATGTCCCACACTGAAAAGCAAAGAGGAAAAGCAGACTGAAAACAAAGAACCAGAAAGGAATATCCAAAAATATAAACAAACATAAGGAGAGTATCATATGGAGACTAAAGAAAGAGATTTTCTGCAATATTCACCAATAATCACTGCAAATTTACTCAGAGTAATGTTAGCCACCAAACCTTATACTTCAGAGGCAGAGAGAACACCAATGAGGATAAGTGCCAAGACAATGAAACAAAATAAGCCTAGATATATTAGATTATTAGATTATAAGCCTAGATATATTAGATATATTAAAACTGCAGAAAAATCAAAGTAACAAAAACATCTTGAAAGAAAGCAGAGGGAAAAAAATATCCCCTATTCTACAGAGAAGCAAAGAGACACATCTAACCTCCCAGAAATTACAGAAGCAGACAAAAGCAAAATGAAGGCCTTTGAGGCAGGAAGCCTCCAGGAGCTGCCTGGGAACCCGGATCCTCCAGCCCCGCCCTCTGCTACCACTTTCCTGAGGAGACTTGATTGTGGGAAGCCTCAGTGAGCTGCCTGGGAACTGAGATCCTTTGGCCCCACCCACTCTGTCACTGCCATGGGAAGGGCCTTGGACTCAGGAAGCCTGGCTGAGCTGTCTGAGTGCCTGGGTCCTCTGGATCCACCTCCTATTGCCATCTCAGGAACAAACCTGATGCCCCAAAACCTAAGGAGATTTGAAAATGACAAAAAGAAGAAGCAAAATGCAATCTCAGCCAAACACCCCACCCAGAACAAGTCCAGGAAACATCAACATGGAAGATCATGGAAGTTACACACCTGAAATTACTCAAATGATACCAACTGAAGTAAAGAACCAACTAGGAAATCAGGTCAGAAATAACAGCTCAGGTAAAAAAAAAAAAAAAATGACAACCATAATGAAAGAACTGCTCGGCATATCAAAAGAAGACATAGATAAAAAATAGAGGAGCACAGAAAAATCATGGAAACCTTGAATGAACAGTATAGGAAAGAATTAGAATGCATGAAGCAGATTCAAAGAGACACTCAGGAAATTAAAAATTCCATTGAAAGCTGGAAGAACTGCTTGAATGAAATGAAAGATAGACTCTCAGACCTTGAAGACAGCATTGCAGCTAGTGATCATGAAAGAAAAGATCTCTTAAAAATAACAAAGGAACAGCAAATAACAATTCAACAGCTGCAAGATGAGGCAAAGAAAAATAATAAAAGCCTCATAGGTGTCAACGAAGAGCAGGAGACAACATGAATGACATAAAAAGGACTATTTGCAGCAGTAATAGCAGAAAATTTCCCAAGCATGGGACAAGAACTTTATGTACACATAAGTGATGCATATAGAACCCCAATTAGCCATAACCAAAATAAATCTACACCCAGACACATAATAATCAAGATCCCAAAAATTGAGCAAAAGAACAGGATATTAAAAGTTGTTAGAGAAAAGAAACAGATCACCTATGAAGGAAAGCCCATCAGAATCATGGCAGACTTCTCAACCCAGACCATCAAGTCAAGAAGAGCTTAAAGTGAAGTATTTCAGGTTCTGAAAGAAAACAACTTCCAACCCAGATTGCTGTACCTTGCAAACCTATCTTTCAAAATGGATGGAGAAATAAGATACTTCCATGCCAAAAATCAACTGAAGAAATTCATGAGTGCCAAGCCAGTCCTACAAAAAGTACTGAAAGATATTCTACAAAGAGATAAAAATGACCACAGTCTCAAGACCAACAATACAAAAGAACTACCAAGCAAGATAAGCAGTTAAACAGAGGGGGAAAGTATAGAACTAACAGTGGGAAAATAACATGACAAGGATAAGTCAATACATATCATTAATTACCATTAATGTAAATGGTCTAAATTCACCAATCAAAAGAAACAGACTGGCAGAGTGGATCAAGAAACAAAATCCAACAATATGCTGCAAACAAGAAACACATTTTACTCAAAAGAAAAAGTCAAATGATGGAATACAATACTCCACACAACAGGAATCCAGAAAAAAAACAAGAGTAGCTATTCTGTTTGCAGACAGGGCAAACTTCAAATCAACAACAGTCAAAAGAGATAAAGGTCACTATATTCTTGTTAAAGGAAAACTGCAAGAGGAAGAGATAACAATCATAAATATATATGCACCAAATGTAGGAGCACCCAATTATATAATGCAAATTTTAACACACATGAAAAGTCAAATAATAACACAGTTGTAACAGGGGGTTTCAACATCCCATTGTAACAAAGAGACAGATCAACCAGACAAAAAATGAGCAAAGAAATAACAGAACTAAACCAAATGTGTGAACAAATGGACTTAGTAGACCTTTACAGAGTATTACACCCAACAACATTAGAATACACATTCTTCTCAGCTGCACATAGGACATTCTCTAAAATAGACCACATGCTAGCACATAGAACATGCTTAAGTAAATGCAAAGGAATTGAAATTATCCCATGCATATTATCGGACCATAATGCAATGAAACTGGAAATAAATGATAAAAGAAATCGCAAAAGCTCCATAAACACATGGAAATTAAATAACACCCTTCTGAACAACCAATGGGTCACAGAAGAAATTAAAGTAGAAATTAAATGCTATCTACAGTCAAACGAAAATGCAGATACAAATTACCAGAACCTGTGGGATGCAATGAAAGCAATCCTCAGAGGGAAATTTATAGCAGTAAATTCCTACATCAGGAACACAGAATGAACATAAACAAACAACCTTATGTGACACCTCAAACTTCTAGAAAAAGAAGAGCAAGTTAATCTGAAAGCCTAAAGAAGGGAGGAAATTAAAGATCAGAGTAGAAATTAACACAATTGAAACCAAGAAAACAATACAAAGAATTAATGAATCAAACAGTTGGTTCTTTGAAAAAATAAATAAAATTGATAAACCCCTAGCCAACCTTATCCGAAAAAGGAAAGAAAAAACTCACATCCATGCAATAAGGAATGAAAGTGGTGATATCACTACGATCCTGTAGAAGTTCAGAAGATCATCAATACCTGCTTTGAAAATCTTTACTCTCAGATGGAAAATGCAGAAGAAATGGACAGATTACCAAAGCTGAATGAAGAAGATATAAAAATCTTGACTAACCAAATTTCAGCCAATGAAATTGAAAATGTAATAAAAAACTTACCAACAAAAAAAAGCCCAGGTCCTGATGGATTCACAGATGAATTCTACAAGAAATTTAGAGAAAATTTAATACCAATTTTTCTCAAACTCTTTAAGGAAATATAAAGGGAAGTAGTTCTCCCAAACTCATTCCTGGAGGCAAATATTATCCTGATACCAAAACCAGAAAAAGAACTAACCAAAAAAGAGAACTATAGGCCAATCTCCCTATTAAACATAGATGTAAAAATTCTCAATAAAATATTAGCTAATAGAATGCAGCAAATTATCAAGAAGATAATACACCATGACCAGATGAGATTCATACCAGGAATGCAGGGATGGTTCAGTATATGCAAATCAATCAATGTGATATAAAATATCAACAGAGCTAAAGACAAGAATCACATGATCAGCTCAATATATGCAGAAAAAGCTTTTGATAAAGTCCAACAATTATTCATTATAAAAACCCTACAGAAAATTGGCATAGATGGACTTTACCTCAATCTGATCTAAGTCATCTATGACAAATCAAGAGCCAACATCATATTAAATGGACAAAAACTGAAAGCTTTCACTTTAAAATCAGTAACAAGACAAGAATGTCTACTGTCACCACTCCTATTCAACATAGTTCTGGAGACACTAGCCAGAGCACTTAGACAAGAAAGAGAAATAAAAGGAATAAAGATAGGAATGGAAGAAGGGAAATTATCTTTATTCACAGATGACATGATACACTACATACACTCCAAAAACTCCACCAAAAGACTCCTAGAATCAATCAGCAAATTCAGTAGCATAGCTGGATACAAAGTCAACACTCAAAATTCAATAGCATTTCTGTACAGAAACAACAAACATACTGAGTTAGAAATAAGCAAAACCATACCTTTCACAATAGCATCCAAAAAACTGAAATACTTAAAATTAATCTAACAAAAGAAGTAAAATATTTATACAGAGAAAATTACACTACTCTGAAAAAAGAGATTGAAGAGGATTTCAAAAAATGGAAAAATATTCCTTGCTGATGGATAGGAAGAACCAACACTGTGAAAATGGCTATACTCCCAAAATTGTAATACAGATTCAATGCAATTCCAATGAAAATACCATTGGTATACCTCACAAACCTAGAGAAAACATTCCTAAAGTATATCTGGAACCAGAAGAGACCTAGCATAGCAAAAGCAATCCTGGGCAACAATGGCAAAGCAGAAGGTATCACAATCCCTGATTTGAAATTATACTACAAAGCTACTGTGATAAAATCAGCATGATACTGGCAAAAAAGCAGACCTGAAGATCAGTGGAACAGACTGGAAGATGCAGACACAACCACAAAGACACTCAGCCACCTTATCTTTGAGAAAGGGGCCAGACATGTTCACTAGAAGAAAGGTAACCTCTTTAATAAATGGTGCTGGAAAAACTGGCCTTCCACATGCTGAAGACTAAAACTAGACCCAAGCCTATCACCATGCACCAAAATAAAGTCAAAATGACTTAAAGATCTAAATATTGAAACAGAAACACTAGATCTAATGGAAGAGAAAGTAGGTGGAAGTCTTTAAGTCACAGAGGTATGTAGAGAGTTCATGAACAAAAACCAAACTGCATAGGAAATACTTCAAAGAACCAACAACTGGAATCTCATCTTATTGAAAAGTTTCTGTACATCAAAAGAAATCACCAACAGGGTACAAAGAAAACCCACAAATTGGGAAAAAATCTTAGCCAATTTTCCATCAGACAAAGGACTCCTGTCTAGAGCATATAAAGAATTAAAAAAAAAATCAGGCCCCAAAAATTCAAAGACCCATTACAAAAATGGGCATCTGAGATGAACACATACTTCTCACATGAAGAAATACAAACAGCAAATAAATACATGAAAAAATGTTCAACATCATTAGTAACTCAAATGCAAATTAAAACAACACTGAAATTCCATCTCACCCCAGAAAGAATGCCTATCATCAAGAAATCAACCAATAACAAATGTTGGAGGGGCTGTGGGGGAAAAGGAACATTTCTCCACTGTTGGTGGGAGTGTAGATTGGTGCAACCACTGTGGGAATCAGTCTGAAGATTTCCCAGTAAAGGAGGAGTAGAGGTCCCATTCACCCCAGCTATTCCCTTCCTGGGTATTTTTCCAAAAGAACTGAAAACATCATACCACAGCAATACATGTGCATCTATGTTTATAGCAGCACAATTTGTCACAGTTAAATCTTGGAAACAACCGAAATGCCCATCAACTGAGGAATGGATAAAAAAGGTGTGGTATTTTTATACAGAGGAGTATTACTCAGCTATAAAGAAGATAAACTAGAGGCTTTCGTAGGTAAATGGATGCAACTAAAGACCCTACCCATTAGTGAAATAAATCAGATTCATATGTGTAAACATCGTATTTCCTCCCTACTATAAGAACCTGAAAGAGTAAACAAAATCTGAAAGGTACAATAGATATTGTGAAAGGGAAAAGAAACTGCTCAAATAGGAAGGAGCAACTGGGATGAAGGAGGGGAGAGGAAAAAGAAAGAAGAGGGAAAAATATGTAAATATATATAGACACAGGATAGCTAGAATAACTATACTACTAGTATCTGTTGGTTTATTGAAAGGAATTGTTAATGTGTAATTGTTTGATCAATCTTGCATGCCTATATCTGGTTACATATGCAACCATCTTGAAGATGACACTGTGCAGTATAACAACCATTGTTAATATCCCATCACCATGTTTTGAAATTCTGTATCAGTTTTATTGCTCTCTATGCTGTTTCATTTATATATTTGTTTTTATTATGTTGTTTTTTTAAAAAAAATGAAAAACAAAATTTATATGTATGTATAAGGATAGCTGGAATAGGTGTATTGCTGATGTCTGCAGTTTGTTGAGAGGAACAGTCAATGCTTAAAATTTTCCTTTTTCTTGACCAGTTTTACACATTTGAACTTGGTAATCAGAATGACTGATTTGAAAACAATATGCAGTATAAGAACTATTGCTGAACTACCATTTTGTATGGTGAAGCTCTGCATCGTTTCCAATGTTTTTTTTTAATTATTGTTTTTACGTGTTACTCTTTGTTTGATCAATCTTACATTCTTATGTCTAATGAACTGAGCA
The DNA here is from genome assembly GCF_000276665.1 of Chinchilla lanigera. Lineage (NCBI taxonomy): Eukaryota > Metazoa > Chordata > Mammalia > Rodentia > Chinchillidae > Chinchilla > Chinchilla lanigera. Next base: position 1,224,587 of record NW_004955489.1, on the reverse strand, counting down.
ACTTCGTTGAAGATAACAGTATGAAATTTAGCAACCACTATAAATTTGTATCACTTTGTCTTGAGGTCATGTATCATTTTTGTTGTTTTGTGTTGTTTTGATTTTGTCTTCATTGTTGTTTTGTCAGTTTTTTTAATTTTTAAAATAAAAAAAAGAAATGAAGTTTTAAGTGTTGAGATGTGGGTGAAGGGGGCTCTCAACATAGCTTCTGCACACTGTAAAATCATCCTCTAAAGGTGAAGGAGAGTAAGACTTCCTCAAACAATCTAAAGCTGAATAAACTCACGGCCAGTGCACCTGCCTTGCCAGAAATGTCTAAAGAAGTTCTTAGACACTCAGTTGCATAATCATAGAAAGAATAAGTAAAGGTAAAACAATTCTGATTTTTCTTATTCTTAAGTGATCTAACATAAAACAGTTTGATTAAAATAGTAATAATAATGCATTTGATGTTTACATATATATATTTATGTATAAATGAACAAAAGCAGTATTATAAGAAATATAATGCAGGAATATTTTATTATTATAAAATACTTGTAGTACCCACAAAGCAGTACAGTGGAATGTGAATCTGGATCACCTGTAAGCATACATTGCAAACTCTCGGGCACCTACTAAAGCAGGAGGTAAAGAAAAAGGACAAAGAGAAAGAGGGAGGGAGGAAGGAGAAGAATTGGCATGGTAAGGAAAAAATTGAGACATAAAAATGCTTAAACCAAAAAGGCATAAAAAGAGAGGATAACAAAATGGAACAAACACCAAGAAACCCACTGTAAGTACGAAGACATACTGTATATAGATTAAAGAGTAAAGGGATGAAGAAAGACATCATGCTAACACTAATAAAAGAAAGCAAGAATAGCCATATTAATTTCCAACAGACTCAGCAAGCAAATTTATCAAGGGTAAAGAAGAGAGTTACCATAATAAGAAGGCCTATTGTCCAAGAAGTCTGTCTAAGTTACTTTTTTCATTGCTGAGACAAAATACCTGACACCAAAGTTAAAGGAAAAAAGGCTATGTCAGCTCACAGTCTAGAGAGGTTGCAGTCCATAGTTTGCTGGCTCCAGTGCAGGATAGCATGGCAGAGGGGCATTGCAGGGAAAAATAGCCCATGGTAAATCAGGCAGGAGGCAGTGAAGCAGCAAGCAGCAGCAGAAGCAAGTCTGCCTTCTCCTTTTATCCCAACAGGATACAAACCTTTTGGGTGGTGCCACCCACACTCAGCATAGGACTTCTGTTTTCAGTAAATCCAGTCAGCCACATCCAGAGCTATGCTAATTCCAATCAGTGGACTAATTTATTACAATGCACCCTTAATCCACATTGATACACCCTAGATCTAGCCAGCTCCAAAAGCCCCACCTATGAGCATATGAGGCTTTGGTGGGGGCATTCAGATACAAGCCATACCGAAAACATAACAATACTTAATGTGCAGGCACCCAACAACTGATCACCAAAATATGTGAGGAAAAAAATTGCAAGGAGAAATAGAAAAATTCACTATTACAGCTGAAGACTTCAACACCCCTCTATCAGAAATGGACAGATCCAGCAGGTAGAACATAAGTAAAAACACTGCTAAACTCAGTAGCACCATCAATCAACTGGATATCTGAACATACGTACATTACTTCATCCAACAGCTGCTATAATTTGGCTCTAAAATGCACCCCCAAAGACTGTATATTAAAGGGTCAGTCCCAGCTTGGCACTACTGGAAGGTGGTGGAATCTTGAAGACTGGGGCCTAGTGGGACTTCTGCAAGTCACTGGGATATGGCCTTGAAGACAACTGTGAGACCCCAGCCCTTTCTTTCTCTTTTACTTCCTGGCCATGACATGAGCAGTTTGCTCGGCATCATTACCTACACCTCCATAAAACACAATATCTTAGCAAAAGAATAAAAATTAGTTTGGCATAGTGGCATGCACCTGTAACCCCAGCACTCTGGGAGTGAAGCAGGAGAATTACAAATTCAAGCCCAGCTTGGGCAGTTTAGAAATTTAGGCAGATCCTGTCTCAAAATAAAAAGATAAAGAGCTGGGGATGTAAAGATGAATCTAAAGTAAAGGCCCTGAGTACAATTATTAGTACCAGTTTTAAAAAAAGAAAAGAATAAAATTCGTAGTGTTTGCTCTCAGATCACAATGGATTAAATCAATTAGAAAAAATAGCTAAAAAATCCAAAAATACTTGAGGATTAAACAACACATTTCTAAACACATAGGCCAAAGAAGAAATTTTGAGAAAAAATAAAACATATTTAACTAAATGAAAAAGAAAAATACAACTTTTCAAAATGTGTGAAATGCAGTAAAAGCAGTGCCTAAAGGGCAATTTCTAGCACTAATCCCCTTATCATTCTTTCTAGTACTGAAAGAATAAAAATCAGAAAGCAATAATCTTCTGCCTTCAGGCTTCTGCTCTAAGAAATTAGAAAATGAAGAATAGATGAATCTAAAGTAAACAGACTAAAATAAATAACAAAAATTACAGCAAACAATGAAATCAAAAACAGCAAATTAACAAAAGCAAAAGCTAGTTCTCTGAAAAGATCAATAAAATCAATAAGCCTTGGCCAGGCTAAATAAAGCTTAACCCTGGGTTGAGACTCAAATTTTTGCTTTATATTGAAATCAATGAGCAATTACTTAAGCCAGACAGGTAAACAAAAAAAATAATATCATTTCCCTCCTTCCTTTCAATGAGTTAAAAAAAATAAACACTCCGGAGTACTTACTATTTGCCAGACATTGTTCGGTGTGTTTGGGATTTATCAGTGAACACCGAACAGAATAAACTGCGCAGTACATTAGATCATACTCAGTGGAAAATGACATAGAGCAGAGTGAGAAGAGGACTGTGAGTTATATTTTTTCCTTGGTTTATTATATCATTACTTTCTTCCCTTTTTAATCCCCTAATCATACAACACAAGATGCACTGATAACAGGCCATCTACACCACAGCATCTACGTTCCAGGGTAGGGAAAAGAGTGGTCAATGAGGGAAAAGATTGCCACATTTTCCACGGTAAGATAACTGTATGATTAAGGCACCAGGTATTACTTTGTTGTTTTTAACTGGATAGTACAGTTTAAAGAAATATAGGTGCCAAGTTAACAAGGAGTGAACTGTAGTGGTTTTTTGTGTCAGCTTGGCTAGGCCAAGTTGGTAATGAGTTATCAAGTAAGTTCACACAGAGATAATTTGTAGATGTGATTAACATCTAAAATCAGTTGACTGTCAAGGAAACAAGAATATTTTGTATAATCTGAGTGGACCTTGTCCAATCAGGTGAAAGGCTATAAAAGCAGAACTGAGGTTTTGTTGAGGTAAAAGGAATTCACCTCTGGATTTCAGCTTCAGCATCTCCCAAGAGTTTCCAGTCTGCTGACCTGCTCTGTGAATTTCAGACTTATGTAGCCAATCCCATAATCACATAAGCCAGTTCTTTGCAACAAATCTCTTTCTATATAAATATCCTACTGGCTATGCTTCTCTGACAGAATCCTAACTACTACAGGTAGTTACATGCATAGAGAAAGTGACATTTAGGCAATGCTTTGCAATAAAGGAGTTGTCACACAAGTATGTTATGAGAAGAACAAGCCTACTATATACATACAAGGAACAGCAAGGAGGCCACTGTGGCTGGATGAGAGAAAATAAAACAGAAGCAGAAAAGAAGGCTACTTTATTAGCCACAGATAAAAGCAGGGGATGTATAGGCTTGTACTTGAAGCCTATACATTCTTTCTATCTGAAGTCAAACCGACAGCATGACAAAAAACGATAATGAGGTTGCCATCATCCAAATGTCCCTCCTTCTCTAACATGGTATAAATGAATGCTCCCCGTACCCACTGTAGGCAAAAGCTCCTGGCTGCTGCTCGTATAGATGTTATATACTTAACTCAGTCAATATTCACCACACATGTGCGAAACACCTGCTGTTGCTGCTTTATGCCAGGGATTTCTCACTTACCAAAATGGGAGCCAGGAAAGGATCCCACTGTCCAACGAAGGACTGAGGATGACAGCTACATCCAAGCAGAGACAGCTCATGCTGTCATATTCAAGAAGGAGGTTTGCTGTGTGGAGGGTTTAACGTCCCCAACTAATCCCACTTAGGAATCATTGAAAAAATGTAGACTAGACTAGGCACCACCAGTGCCAGATCATAGTGATCTAGATGTATCAGGCCTGATAAAACACCTCCTCATTAGCAGGAAGAGGGACAATACCACCACCACCACCTTAAATTTCCTAACTACAAAGGTTATGAAAATATCAATAATTTTAAGCATATTTATCTGGAAAGAGGTTCATAATTCCATAAGATGAACAGAACACAACACAACCTCATTCACTGTGCACATCAATTCTTAGCTGCATCTTAAAAACCAACATTTTTTAATGTGTCAAAAACAGTCTTTGGGAAAAAGAACAAATGCAACAAAAAGAGTTAAATATACAAAAAAATGTAACAAGTCTGTGTGATCAATGGGGTTACAGGTAATTTTGATTTTCTTCTTTTCAATTCCTGTATCTTATTTTCCTGTAATAGTGTGTATTGCTCAAGTAACAGAAATGCTTATGATTTGTAAGTAAAAAACTCCTTCATGTGCAGTATAGGAAGAACTTCTAGCTCCCTTCTTATGCCCTTCAAAAGTGAAGTGGCACCTCTCATCCAGTGCAAGTTGGAATAGAGCTTTCTCTATTATGTACGTCTCTTTTATATATGTGAAAGTACAAAGTAAGAAAGTGTCCCTTATCTAAAGTTACAAATCGTAGGGCTGGGGATTTAGCTCAGCGGCAAAAGCACCTGCCTGGCAAGCGCAAGGTCATGAGTTCGGTTCCCGGTACCGGAGAAAAAAAAAAAAAATAAAGTTACAAATCGTGTAGCCCAGCCAAGATAAGAGTCTAGGGGTCCGACGAGCCCCTTGCAAGCCAGCACTCCAGCTCTGTGCCATTTTTGCTATCCCATGCACCCCTGAGCAGCGCCCCTTGAGATGAGCTCCACTGCTGCCTTACCTCTGCCAGGCGGGAGTGCTTGTGGACATTCTCACCCTTCTGCACGCTGGGAGCCAGCTGCTGCAAAACACCCCTGCTGCTCGTCAGTGCTCTGGTCAGTCGAGCAAACTTTCCCCAGCCTGAAGCGTGTGAAAGAGCAAAACACAGGGTCAACCACATCCCAACGCAGCAGGTACAGCCACACCGACAGTCCTGCCATCAGAAACACACATGCCCTGCTTCCCCAAAAGCTCTCCTAAGTCACCTGCAAACACTCCCAGCAAGACTCACTGCTCAGAAAAGCACCTTGACTTACCCAAATTTGTGTAGCAATTTATTTTTCCCATCCACTTCCACTTCCTCCTAATCACAGCTTTGAGAAGTAGGTAGGGCAAGTTTAGTACCTCTGTATAAATGGGGAAACTGACGCACAGAGCACCGAGACAGTGAGAAAGAATCTAGAGTCCAGCTCTCTCCACTCTGCGCCAAGGCTTTTCTAGCAGCCCATACCAGAGAACTGAGATGTTTCTCTAACTTACGGACTTGCCTCAGGCTGTTTCCAGTGCTCTTGGTGAAAGAGCCAGTTTAGCATTTAAATGGACAAAAGATGAATTCAGATCCTGGGTAGATGAGGAAAAGGCACTGGCTGATTATAGTCTGCTTGGAGAAGGAAGAAGGATGGCTGGTAACAGATCTTGTTTAAAAACCTAAGGAGTCTGAGGTTCTGTGCTGCTCTTAAGGGCCCCAAAGACAACTGCCCATGCCGACAGCTAATCCCTCATCTGCATGAAAGTTAGGAGCATGGCTGCTGCCCTGTAAGACCCAGAAAAGCTGTCAGAGTTCTCAAGGCCAGGCTTGGGTTTCAAGAGCTCCAAACATGGGGGTTGGGGGTGGGTGGCAAGTAAACAGAGCATGAAGCTATTTTCACATGGCAGCAATTTCATTTGTTATCCTTTGGAGATTCCAACATTCAGTATCTTCCAGCAAATATCTCATCTTCTACATTTTAACCTTAGAATCCAAAGGACAATAGATTGACGGAGAATGGCCTTTTTAAGAATCACAATCTAGATAAAATTTGGCCAATATAACAAGATCACCAAATTAGCTTTAAGAACAAAATCTCATTCCAGAAGTGCTGCCTTTTTTTAAAGCTAGTGGCACTTTCATCTACCTTCATGCCATGCAGCAGAGATGCAGGCCTGAAAGGCACTTTGGAAGGAGACATACAGCACCTAGGCTGTGAAAGCCCCATTAATGTGAACAGGAGGGGACAGCCCAGACTCCACAGGGTCTTTGACAGCTCCCCCACACGCACCATTTATGAGCACTCTCACTGAACTGTGCTTATAAGAACCATGGGCTAGATTTTTTATTAACCACTTTCAGAGTCAGGCTCTCCTTGAAGTCAAAACAAAGCTGGAACTGAATTTAGCAAAGATTCTCAAGAACAAACAGTGTATTTTTAATCAGTTAGAAAACAGCTGTACCTGCAAACATCAGCAAGGTCTCTGTCCCTACCCCAGCACCACCATTACCATCACTGCAGCCTCCACTGTGGGAACGATGATGAGAAGGGGAAGGCAGGGCAGATGCCCAGAACAGGGAGCTCAGGGGGTTCTGGACCACTGAGCATTTCTCTGGGCTCAGCCCAGCCCCCTGCTCTCTGGCCTACCCTGGTTTTCTAAGACTGTAGCTCTTGAAGGAAGTGGCTCTCAGCAGGCTGAGCAGAGAATTTGGTAAGGTAAGTGCATGGTGGAAGGGAAATGGGCAGGCAGTGTGAAATTTCCTCGTAACGCTCTACTTAAGACAAGCAGAAAAGAATTTCTCTCCCAGGTTCCTAAGCCATCTCATTCCTTCCAGACTATGGACCCACGAAAGAAGAGAGTCCTTCATACATGTGTTGATTCTAAAAATGTAACTACTAGGTACCAGGCACAGCACTAAGCAACTGGAGATACCAAATGAAGATGACACAGACTCTGGCCTCAGAGAGTGTGATGTCTAGTAGGGAAGACTGACAAATCATTGAAGTTCAAAGACAGAGACAAAGGCAGAATACTATAGCCAAGATTGTCCAGGGAAGGCATGTATAATCCAGGCTGAGCAGCCAGGGAAGGATTTTTGTGAGAGGAGACGAGAGCAAAACTTTTAAAGATGCATAGGAGCTAGGTGTATTGCAAAAGAAAAGGTTCCACGCAGAATGGACAAAATACAAAGGCAAAATAATAATAACAACAGGGCAATATGCCAGTGAAGAGCAAGACATTCTAAACAGCTGCATGAAAGGTCACGGCTTATAGGACATAGGAGGTTGCACAGTGTGGCCTGAAGTGATACTAACAAGGACATCAGGGGCCAAGACAGGAAGAACCAAGGCAGTAAGAACCTAAAAGGTAAGTTTAAAACTCTGAACTTCATCCTGAAGCCCGTGGGGAACCACTGGAGGAGTTTAAATACACGGGAGAGAGGGTTACATTAACTGACATGCATTTCAGAAGGACAGAGCCAAATATGGATAATGGACTAGAAATTTAAAAAGCTGACAAAAGAGAGTCAGGACTCCAAACAAGAGACCATGCAGGCCTGGTCCATACAGTGGCCTGGTCAGGGGACGAGGGAACAAGGGCACACAGGGGCAGCAACGGAAGCAGAGTCAGCAGAACTTGATAAACATTAGATGCAAAAAAGAAGCGCCAATCCAGAATTTCAAGTTTAGGTGACTGGGGGGACAGTCACTCAATGACACTAAAAACACAAGAGAAGACAATATGTACAAATTGGGCCAAGATATCCTTCACAGCAGAGCCACAGGTAAAATCACTGATACCAAAATATTAGTCTCTTATTGTCCAGTTGGGAGGTGACAACCCAATGGGAACCTTGCTCACTGACCTCACTGAAAGGCAGCCAGACAGTCATGCTCCACAAAGAAAATAAGGCAGCTGATGTACCCTCCTCCTCCAAGAAAGCCATTCCCAGGTACTCCCCACCCACAGCAGAACTGCCCAGTCCCTGCAGATAGCCACACTTACCTCAGACAGACTTCTATTAGATCACTGGTTAGCTTTATTAGTTTACCTGGCTACCCACCTCCTGTCTAACGGACAGGGGCTCTATCTTAGCATTTCCTTACATCCACTGCCTGACACCCAAAAGATACTCAAAGTGTGTACTGAATAAAAAATGTAGAACAATATTTTCCCCTCTCATTGACCTAGTTTGTGTGGGCCTCCGAAAGATACAAATCCAAAGGATAGCCAGCCCATTTCACCAACTAGTATGAGGTATTTCTGTGCATCCCTTTTGCAGGCATTTCTGCACCCACTCCTCTAATTATATCCCATTTGTAAATTCAATATCAAACTGAACTCAAGCGAAGAAACTCCTAGCCCAGGGTTCTTCCGGGCATCAAATGTTATCAGCAAGTTGGTCACAGGTAGGATTGTGGGCCCATGGAGAGATGGAAGGCATCACATGATTGAGAAAAATGAGAGAGGGTAAGCAGGAAGGGACAAGGAAGGTGGAAGGGAGAGAAGCAGCACAGCACGCAGTCTAGTGATCAGCGAGAGTCCTTTCTCCCCTCCCAGGAGGTGCACTGCCTCCCTTACCTGACTTCACAGTGGCTGCTGGGGTTCAACCTGGATGCGCCAACCACTAGGCCTCTTTTTCCACAAGCCTTCTATCTGCTCTAGGCCAGAAGAGATTATTCTGGGATGAGAAAGAATTCCAGCTCCTCTGAGGATGTTTGAGCACACCAGGAGAGACAAAGGCTGACTGGTTCTCAGATACTAAGCCATAGACTATACTGGTGGAACTGATGCTCTAACCAACATCCAGAAAAGAACAGTGGGTACATGGCACCCCATGGGTGGTCAGCATGAGCCCCTGCTTAAGCATCCTCAAGTCCCTCTCCACCATCTTGTCCCTATCAATCTGCAAAACTAGGATGATTTCAAGGAGCAGACACTAACTCATTACCTTTCTGTCATCCTAAAGGCAGAGAGAGACAATGTTAATATTGGAGGGGGAGCAGCTGTAATTTGTGTCTATTATTCTATCTTTCCTTTGAATGCCTCATAAATATATCACAGGAAGACATGGAGAAGGCACTAGCAACCACAATAGCTTACCAGGGTCTATTTTCTCAAGTGTTCTAAGTCTCTGGCCCTTAAAAATTTCCTCTGGAGTCCTCCATTCCTTTAGTTATCTGCATTTGGCTCAAATTTAAGTTCTGAATGTAGAAGTAAACTCTCAGATCTTTGAAAATGAATGTATTCCTTTAATGTGAGATTATTTAGTGAGATGAGAGAGACATGAGAGGCGACTCATCCTTTGGTAAGCAACACAGAGGGAGAACTCAGAGCCTTACACTTCAGTTCTCCTCTACCCAACTCCCCGAGCCTGCAGCTCCCAAGAGAGAATGGAAGAGAAAACTTCCCTGCAGCAAAACCTCCCTGCAGCCCACTCCCAGTAATACATATTAAAAAAGAAGCAGGACATGAGGAGCAAGTCAAATTCCTGGAGCATGACACAGTCATTTCAGCCACAAAGTCCCACCTGTTACCGAGCAGCAGCCCTCGCCTGGCTTCCCTGTCCCAGGCCGTCTGTGCACACTGTCATAGGGGAATGAGGCCACCCACATTGTGTTTTTAAAAGTAGCAGAGTGCAGGTGAGGAAGTCAGAGGCTGGGGAGCTCTTGGGAAGACTGCGAATGACAGACCTCCCAGTGAAGTGGGCCCAAGGCACATCACCAGCACCTGTTGCCAGCACCTGAGGCCCCGTGTAGAGGGGTGACTGTGTCAGGCACTAAACAGCCTACTCTCAACTGTCCCACGCATTCACCCCGTTAGGGGTGTTTTCGGGAAAATGCTTGGCTCAAACTGGCATCTTGTGAAACTGTCAAATACACACACCCTACCCCTCAGCCCCCAAGTGAGGTATTATAAGAAGAGAAAAAAACAAAGTAATTTTAAAGGACAACTGATTTAAAAGACTAATCTGATGGTGGAAAAGCATCTCTTGTGACTATGCCAGAAAGCAATTACTTGGGAATTTCCTAGGGTTTTAGATTATCCACCTTTCCATGGCATCTCCAAAGTGAACCCTAAATGAGCCTGGGTCAGCAAGACTCTTAAGACTCTTAATGCTGCCTGAGGTGCTGTGCTGAAAACCCAGCTGGGTCAGCTAGAAATGAACTACTAAGAGCACATCCAAGAAGCAAGGGCAAGCCAGAACAACCCCACTGCATGGCAGCATACTTTTCATCTAGATTTGACACTTGTAGCCAGAACTGAAGTTTATAGGCTCAGAGCTAACAAGGCCTGTGGAATTATCATGTTCTTCCATCACAAACAGACTAAAATAAAATCTGACTTGTCCTAAGCAGACCAACAAATCAAAGTGGGCCAGGGGCAGAGTGACATGATGAGTGGGACAGCATGGACAGATCTGAGATTAAGTGTGATCTACTAGAAGGATTTCCACATTGAAGGTTGGTGTGGCAGGGGAGGGGGGCGCTTTCTAAATGCTTTACAACTGAAGTCACATGTTACTCATATTTTTTATTTCTTTCATTTTTTCTTTTTGGTTTTTTTTTGAGAAAGGGTTTTACTATGCAGTCCCACCAGCCTCAAACTAACTATGGAGCCCAGGCTGGCCTTGAATTCAAGGTGATCCTCCTGACTCAACCTCTGAGCACTGGGATCGCAGGTGTACACCACCATGCCAGGCCTTACATTATCTCACTGACAAAAACAATTAACAACTGACCAAAACAATACCTTGGTTAATAGGGAGTGGTGTGTGTGCATATGTGTGTGTGTGTGTGTGTGTGTGTGTGTGTGTGTGTGTGTACGTGCATGTATGAGTCTGTGCCAAAGATTTCATCAGCAACAAAATGCACCATTGGTTTTAATGCACCATTTAATGCACCATTTAATTAGGTGGAGCACATTCTTTCTGGAAAATAAGCCTAAGTGAGTTTTATTATGTCACTCCAATTTATCTCTTCTCAAGTTCCATGAGAATCACAGACATTTATGTGGCAGTGAGGAGCATCCTCTGTAAGATAAGACTTTCCTACCAACATATTAGCTAGCATGTTCCAGCAGTAGTAAAAAGAAAACTTTTTGAATTAGCCAAATCACCTATTTGAAATTTTTAAGACAAAATGTACAAAAATAAATATCACAATATCTTTAAAATATTACTTATGAATTAGGTTAACAGCGCGAATAGCTTTTCTCCACAGTACATGATGAGAGCAAGTCTCCCGCCACATAACACCCACTACACTGAGAATCTTCAAATCAGAAACTAGAAATCACACAGTCACAGACATGCAAGAAAAGGAGGGGTTCAAAGACAGAGATGGGTTGAGAGACTTTGCACCGTCCATAGTCTTGACACCAAAAGTAGGCTGAAATTTATTTATTGAGATATTGGACAGTTTTTTTAAATGGTACACTGGTATACAGGTGCAGTGTGTATGGGCTTACACACTCTCAGAGGCCACAGGCCCTGAGACATCACCTACACAAAGCTTTTTATTTCCTCTTTTCCTCTTTTAATGTCCATTTAGCAATCAAACTTTTTTCACATCCAGAAAAACATGCCTGATATAAGTGATTATCCCCTGGCCTCTACGCTCATCTCACTGGTGCATCTCAGAAACTACAGGAACAGATTTCTTGGGTAGATCTGGGAAGTCAACCATAGAGCTGGGAGCCTTGCAACATGAAACGGCTCTTGGTGATTTTGAGTGCAAGGTTGGAGAGGGACGCTAAACCCTCTTGACTCCAGCCCTCTGGGAACAGCGTAGCCTGTCCTTTGTACAGCTCCTGAGCCGGACCTCTTCAGGGGTAAAGCTGTCCCAGGTATCCTGCCATCTCCTTTCTGAGGACTCCAATGTTACTCAAACAATACATGAGGATAATATGACTAAAATCTGCTATCACAAAGCTGAGTAAAGGACCCTTATGGAGATATTCTGCAAGGCCCTGGCATCACTAAAGCCATGCCAAAATGAATTAACCAGCCATAGCACTAATTCAATAAACCACAGAGGTAAAGATTGCTAACATCTGCTATGCCATCTTCAAGCACTAGAAGTCAGTTAAATCTAAGGAAGTTTGTACAGAAATCAGATGAATACGGCCTAATACTGCCCCACTTGGATGACTAACATTTGTCATGTAAAAATCTGAGAAGATTGAGATGATATCAGATTTGTCTAGCTGCTTTCTTCTGTCTAGCCATAGTTGGAAAAGGTTAATTTAAAAAAATGTTTGACTAAATGCTTTGTGAAACAAAATTTTTCTCTCTCTCTTCCCCTAATACATTCCAGAACGACACAGTACTTTACCCAACCCAAATTAAAATTTAAATCTTGATCTTTGTACAAAGATTGCCTTAGCAACCTCAAATTTTCTGTAGCAAAAGCAACACTCACAGCAGAAAAAGAAGTATAAATGCACTATACAAATCAGAATTACAAACCTTTACATGAATCATCTTCAATTGGCTGTTTGAAAGCAGTTATATCACTGAAAGTGCAGAGAAATAAAACCACTTTATCCTGTTCATTTCGAATTGGAGCAATTTTCACAAAGAACCACACAGGTGTCCCTGAAAAGAATAGTGAAAGGTTGGTTAGTTACTTTTTCCTTATCTGAGGGCCTATGGAAGTAAAGGCTTGGGAATGAATAGGTAAAAATATTAATTCATTTTTAAAAAGGTCTCATTCCTTCAAGTGCCAACATATTAAACCATTAATTTTGTTCTTGCTGGAACAAAAACTTTTACAGTAACTACTCCATGAGGAAGTAATTTTGTAAATGCAGATCCTTAACCCTTGTAAAACAAGAGTTAGGAAATAGGTTGAAAATCCTACCTGATCTTCTGAAAGATATTCAAGTATCAAGACCAAAGACTTACTTTAGATCACATGTGGACAGTAATGAATATGGGCCAACAATTATCACTCTTAAGGATTTTTATTTGTAAACAACGCCTTGATTAAAATTTGAAACAAGGAACACTATTTAATCAATCAGAAAATGGAAGAAATCTTGATAAGACCGCCTACAAAACTGTATAATTTTTAAATGAAAGTGAATAGATGACAATTTTTAGATGATAATAAAAAATGATACTTTGAGGTGCAAAAAAAAGGTGGGCCAAAAGCCTCACTGCCAACCATGGCTAACAGACCATGTAAACTCAAACTGCAAGTGCTATCTATGCCAAAGGGCCCCAGTGTCAAAGTCTGGTTGGTGGACCCATGCACTTGTTCAAATGCTCGATCAAGCATGAGCCAGAAACTGTATTTCCAAGTCCTTCTCCCCAAAATAAAAATGCAAAATGTCCAGTACAACAAACATGACAAAACATTGAAAAAATAAAGGATTGCCACAGTGATTTCCCCAGCAAAGGCTCCCCAGACAGGGAGGACCCTAGGTTGGGCTGTGCTCACTTTAGTGTCTGAGGAAGCACAGAAAACATTTCAACTGCAATCCTAGTTCCTGAGCTTAAATGAGGATGAACAAGTTCTGCCTAAGCGCTGTCCTCAGCTGCAGAAGAAAGTGGGCAGAACTTATTTGAGTTCTTAGAGAGAGTCAAATGACTCACAGATGTCTGTGGTCAAATAGCTACACAGTTATTCTCTGCCCCCTAACATGGTTTTCTGTCCATAGGATACACCACAGTGAGAAGTATTAATCTGTTCTGTGACACACATTAAATGAGACACAAAACCGTGATACATTTTTCCCTACCTAGTTCCTGTATCTCAGTTCCTAAAACAACACCTGGCATATAAGACCTGAGTAACCAATTTGCATAGCTAATATATTACATACTATTTTATAACCACTTTCATATTAAAATCAGTAACTAGTTCCCCATGTTGTTAAGTATTAGAGTTTTCTGTATTTAGGCACTGTGCTCAGCATTTCACATAGATCATTTTATGTTATGAGATACACAGCAGACAAATCACTGAGTCAGAGATAAAAATACAGGGGTGCTCTGGATACATCTGCTTGTAGTCACATCAAACTTTATACCATTATACAACATGGACAGACACACAACATAAATCAAATTACAATTAGCGGGGCTGGGGATTTAGCTCAGTGGCACAGCGCCTGCCTGGCAAGCTCGAGGTCCTGAGTTCGATTCCCAGTACCAGAAAAAAAAAGAAAATACAATTAGCCAATCTGCCTTGATATAACTAATTTACAGATCTGGATTTACTATTTATTCATATTTAAGTATAAATAACCTTAAAGTGTATAAACAGGCAGCAATTGGATCAAATGGAAATATATTCTCTTTAAATCTCAATTATCTGTATATTCACCCATAGTTAATTTAATCTTCTCTCCATTTCTCTTTGCATAATATTCAGCTTCCCAGTTATGGATGTTCCACACAACCAACAGATTACAACGTCTCCCTAAGAAAAATATGTTTTGAAAGAAAAATCCACCACAAAAAAATCCTACATAGCGTTTCAAAAATCAAGAAAAATATGACTTTTGAAATATCCACTGTTTCTGCCAAGTCTTTGTTACTTTCTCCCAGTTCCCTCCTCAGGATCTGTGGGATTTTAAAGCATTATCAATTAAGCAACAGAAAGAAAACATTACATCTTAGCTGGTAAGACAAAAAGCAAGCAAATCAGAAAAAGCATTCTCTTTTTGCTCCAAAAACAAATGTTCAAGCAGTTATTTCTCGGAGGGAAGCCAGCAAACACTCCTAATTCATCAAACTAGTAGTCAATCAGAGGAGGGGGGTGCACTTGTCATGCCTAGCGCCGGGACCCTCCTCTCAGGAGCACCAGCACCACCCTCTTCATCCCTGTGGCACACTGGCCATCGCTGCACTGCACCATCTCAGGGGGGGGCCAATGCCTAGGAGCTTGTTCAGCTGGGCCGGCACCATCAAGTCTGCACATTCCAGCTCCTGGTTTGGTGATACCAACTCACACCCCTGAGTTCTTCAAAGCAATCATATTAGTCATATCAGGAGGCTTTTCTCAGTTTTCCCCTGTTCAGGTTCATCACAAACTCCTCCATTTGAATAGGTCTATCTGTTAAAACTGTGTTTGTCTCCACTAAACTGTGCCCAGACTAATGTTCCCTGACTAAACATATAGCACCCTGATCATTTCCTTTCCATATCTAAATATATATATTGTACCCAAAATTCATTGAGTTGACATGTACTGCCTTAGAGTTCATCCTGAACTGATTATTGGAGCTATTGAGGGCAGGAACCTCTTTTTCCCTGCTCTAGTGACATTCCTGCAGAGAGAGACATCTTTTTTTTCGGGTACCAGGAACTGAACTCAGGACCCTGTACTTGCCAGGCAGGCACTTATGCTGCTGAGCTATATCCTCGGCCCAAGAGACATCTGTTAATGTAACATTTTCATGTAGCTTTTCCCTGGCTTGGTAATTTAGGACACAAGAACTGGACGTGGGTAGCTCCGTTCTTCTCTGCTCTGCTCCCCCATTCTACAAATGGCAGGAATGAAAGCAAAGGGCAGGGGTGCTGACTGGTGGGAGGAGAAGACTGCAGTTCGCTAGTGCTCTCTGTGGTAGGTGGGTGAGTCTCTTCAACTGTATGGTCCACTTGTAGACACTTGCCCACTGATATAAACGACATTGTCAAGATCAGCTTTATTAGTCATGAAATTGTTATTTTAACTCTGTTGGCCCAACTCCTATATCTCAATTTGTTCTCATCATAGACAGGGAAGGAAAGTGGCATATACTGCTCCTCCAAAAAAAATCTTAAAAACTGCAAAGTGCTTCTTTACATAGATCATAATCCGTGCAAAGGCAGGTCTACTTGCTCTGTGTTAACCCCTGGGCCCCATCTGCACCTCTCTGATTAGTGTTATGCACAGGGACCCATGAGGCCATGGCACTGCCCACCCACACATACCTCAAGGAGTACAGCATGGAGACCAGCACCAGCCTTGGCAGGATGGGTGCTTAGGAACACTTGCTGAGTTTCACAGGCATAAATCCTACTACCAGTGTCTTTACTGACACTGAGACCTGCCTCTCTGTCAAATTATCAATTCTAAATTTATCAACCATAAATTTTCAATTCTAGAATTCTTCCAGAAGAGGACATAAGTCCTTCCTCAGTGGCATAGACCAGTCATGTCAACTTTTTCCTCTTGACGGCAAAGCATTTTTATCTTACAAAATATTACTCCAAGGCTCACTACACAGCAGTGAACACTCTCCTACTAGCAGAGGTCCAGGCCAGTGACCTCTAGGGTCCCTCTCTTGGTGCAGGTTCTGGAGATGGACCCATTTCATCAAGATACTAGAGATGATAAATGTATAAACATTGGCATGCACATACAGAAAAAGTCAGGCAGAGGAGATTAAAATTCTGCCTCCTCACACAAGTGTCTACTATGGAAAAACCAAGAAAAGCACACATTTTGTGTCCTGTTTCTGCAAAAAAGGACAAAAGGTCAATGATAAACCCTTTATTAAAGAAAGGTGAACATACAGGCCAGGAGCCACAAGGCCTCTGACAACCTCTATGGAGGGCTGAAGCAGCAGGCTGATGGGACAGAGGCCCCTTCCAGAAGGAAGGTGCTCAGTGGGAGGTCAAAGCCCCTTCCCAGTCACTCCAATTCTCATCCCCTACAACTAGCTGCTCAAAGCATGTGGCAGTGAGCCTGACAAACTTACCTGGCTTTGGGGATCCTCCACCCTGGCAGCCAGATAATAAAACAGCAAGGCTCTGGTGTAGGACAGAATTTTTGGTCTCCATCACTCTTCCTTCTACCCTCAGCTTCCTCCCAGGTACTCTCTGTAACCAGGCCTCTGGACATCCAGACCCCGTTAGACAGCAAGAGAACAGACCAGGCCACCTTCACTGGTCCTGAGCAAGGCTGCCTGATGTGGTCCATTCTGACAGGTCCAGAAACTACACTTGGGAATGGCAACCTGCCCTGGGAAACAGGGGGCAACTTTATTAAAACAATGAAATGGGCAGAGAGAATGAGACAGAACCAGGAGGAAGTAACAGCCCCTTGCTACAAGAGCATCACATCTGAAATCCCAAACCCTGGGTTTGAGCCCTTTCCCTCAGTTTATTGTGTATTGGCCACACCAATTTAACTTCTGTCAACATCAAGTTGCCTCATTTGTAAAGCAGGGGTAACAGCCTTACCTAAGATTACATAAAAATATATGTGATACATGCTTAAAACTTTTCTTCTTTCCCTTTAAATTTCCCATTTTGTAAGATTGAAAAATTCATCACATTATAGGGATATATGCAAATGCGTGCTTACAGCAGCACAATTTATAATAGTTAGATCTTGGAAACAGTATGTATAGCCATCAACAGATAAATGGATAAGGAAAATGTGGTGTTTATACACAATGTAGTAATACACTGGCATAAAAAGATAAACGAGGCATTTGTAGGTAAATGCATGAAATTTCAGAACATAATGTTAAGTGAAATAAGTCAAGCACACAAGCTCAAATATTGCATGGTTTTTCTTATATATGAAAAAATATATAATATTTATGTACGTATTTTGTTTTTATACAACAAATAAAGAGAAAAGTAGAAAAGAGGTAAATAGGAAGTAGGATGTTCAAATATTTCTCCAAATGACATATTTCATTGTTTCAAAAGTATTTTAATATATATGCTAATTTATTTCATTTATAAAGATAAACACCAGCTTAAATACTAAGATAAACTACTTATTTCATTGAAAAGGAAGTTCTGTGTTATTATCTGTTTCTTTATGGTAAGGATCTTTCTGGTGTATGTCTTATACTCTAGGTATAATAATTCTAATTATTATATTTTGAAGGTAATGATATACAGTGTATTAACTACTGTTATTTTCTTATTATTTTGTCATAAAATTTTGTTTTATTTTTCATAAAAAAAAGAAGAAAATTAAAATGCCCACTCTCACCTCACAGGGATGCTTGAACAACTTTAAAAAAGAATACAATTCAAACTACGTAATGAAGCTCCGAAGCTACCTCGGCCTATTCTGAAGAAATAGGGCCATAGCTGGGGAAAGCTAGAAAAATCAGTGTTTCAGCTTCAGTATAATTAAAGAGCATAAAACAAAACCTAAATAAAAGGAGAAAGTTATATTGTTTGCAGATGAGAAGATTCAATTTGGTAGATGTCAAACCTCCCCACTTAATATATAAATCTAATGCAGCTTCAATCAAGTGCTCTATTGTGTTTTTCTCATAGCTTGAGGAATTGAAATTCAATTCAAATAGAAAAAAAAACAAAGGCACAAGCATGGCCAAGAAATGTCTGAAGTTTTTGGAAGAAAAAGGTTATGACACAGCTGCCTACCATAGTAATTAGGAGTCACTAGAATGTTCCTGAAACAAACAACAGTGAAAATGACAATGTCATCTATTGAGGACCAGGCTCTGACAAATTATCCCCATCATAAATATGGGGAGCCCAAAGGGCAAGTATCTTAACTAAATTCGCACAGCTAATAAACTGCAAAAGGTTCCTGGAAAATGACAAGACAGAAGCAAATCATGGGTGCGTGAGAGTTTAGCACATACAGAAGAGGGCTTCTTCTTTTATTCTTTTTTTTTCTTTTTTTGTCTGTTTGAGACAAGGTCTCACTATGCAGTTCCGGCTGGCCTTGAGCTCACTTTGTAGCTCAGGCTGGCCTTGAATTTACACTGATCCTTCTGCCTCAGCCTCCTAAGTGCTGGGATTACAGGCCTGCGCCACCACACCGAGCCGAAAAGGGCATTTTAAGTGAGGCCCAGAGAACCTGGCCCAGTGCTGAACCCACAGTGGGTGATCGGTAAGTACTTGCCAGCACCCTCTCCAGTGAGCACAGGCGAGCAGAACCACTCTAGGGTGCTCTGGGCTCTCCCAGTGGGACAGCAGATCCAGAGCCCCCCAAGGCTGGGATACGCAGCCACTCCACAAATTGTGTAGTCGCACACTGAGAAGGGTCACTCAGAGGATGGACTCTTTCTACTCTGGATGGATATTTCTCAATTTTCTTGTTTTAAAAATGAAAAACTAACTGACTACCACAAGAGTACTCCTGCAAATATGTACTGCATCAGTTCATTAACGATGACTGTCACTGATGTAAGAAAATCACAGATGAGTAACATTACCAGATATTCAATACCAAAACAACACTAGGTTTTCAGACTGACCTACAGAGAGAAACCTTTCAAATAATCCATCCTTCAAGATACCCAATAACATTCCATACACTCCCTCCCAAACATACCATGAAGACTTTCGCTAAGTACTTCCAACTCTCCAAGTGGCAGAACAAACACTGATGCTTATCAATAGAAGGGCTTTGCAAATACTAAAGAATGTCCTTACAAATATCAAGGTGTTCTTGGGAATCCTGCAGAATGCAAATGGAAGAAAAAATATCAAGTCAATCTATTAAGGGATTATAAAAATTGGTAAGAAAATCACTAGAATTAAATGGAACATATGGAGAAAAAAATTGAACATTTTAAAGAGTAATTTTAAGTGGATAGGAAAAAATATTTCAGTCTCATTAGCTTTTAAAAAACTTGTTAAACAGCCAGGCGTGGAAGCACACACCTGTAATCCCAGCACTCGGGAGGCTGAGGTAGGAGGATCGTCGAGAGTGCAAGACCAGCCTGAGCAACAAAGTGAACTCAAGGCCAGCCTGAACTGCATAGCGAGACCCTGCCTCAAAAAGACAAAAAAAAAAAAAAAAAACTTGTTAAACAAAAAAATTAAATGTGGGCAGTGTTTGATAACTGAAAAGTGAAAAATTCAATGCTAGTGAGGTACAATGAGTCAGACACTCATCTGCTAGTGAACTTGGAAGATTTGTTTGGCAAAATGGCTCAAGAGACACGGCAATTCTCAATTTCTAGGAAATATTTCATAATGTCAACAAAAAACCTTTGACATTCACCTCAGTATTTTTTATAGTAACAAAAACTTAGACTCTCATAAATGCCCAGCCATAGAGAAAGCATTAAGAAAATTCTTTCAGAATCATATTCATGAGAAATTTAATGATGGGGATATCTTGTGATGAAAGATTAAATAAATGCATGATTTTTAAAGAATGTGTACACTTCAACATTTCAAACAAAAACTCAGAGAAAACATACCAAAGTTGGTATTTCTCTGAGTCTTTTGGACTTTTTTCTATTCGTGTGCTTTCCATAATAAAAGTGCACTGATTTTAAAATTAAAGAACAAAAATAAACAATAAAATATCCTTTTTAAAATTTTTTATTTATTTATTTATTTGTCTTTTTGAGACAGGGTCTCCCTATGCAGTTCAGGCTGGCCTTGAGCTCACTTTATAGCCCAGGCTGGTCTCGAACTCACAATGATCCTCCTGCCTCAGCCTCCCGAGCACTGGGATTACAGGTATGTGCCACCACGCCCAGCTAAAATATCCTTTTAGATGGAGACATTTTACCTTCTAAAGTGTCAGCGGGGTGGACTCCTCGTGGACTCCAGTTTCGAAGAAACCTGGGCTCCCAAACCCTCGCCGGATTCGTGTAACTTCCTTTTGTTCCTGTGTTTCTTGTTAACTCTCAGGTTCCTCTCAAAGCTATCAACAAACACTTAAGGGCGGCTCCTCCACACCCAGCTCCCAGCGGGACACCCTGAGCTGTTTCACTTCACATAGGAGAAGTGTCCCCCCACAGAAAGTGCTGGGTCTCCACTTCCGGGCTGGGCCAGGGCCGGGCAAACTGAGGCCAGAGGCAGTCTTTGGGAAGTCCCTCTCACCACCTCCTCCCACTGCCTCTTGGACATCTGTACTTCAAACGCCTCTCCTGCGAACCGGGCTTCAGTCACCTTGTCACCAGGACGACTCCAGTGGGCCCTCCTTCTCCCGTCTCCCTAAGCTCCTCCTATCCCAGCCCTCTAGCTGAGCCATCTTTCTAAGGAAATCTGATGCTATCCTCACAGCACTTAAAACCCCCTTTCACACGTCCCTCACCCCACCTCTCTTGCCCACTGCTGCAGTTTTTTTAAGTACTGAGGATTAAACCCAGGGCCTTCACATGAAGCTAAATTCTCAGCTTTTTTTTTTTTTCACATGCACTCAACTCAAATTTGTGATCCTCCTGCCTCCGTCTCCTATGCCTGTCTCACTGTTGCTCTTAAGACGATGCTCTGTTCTTTATGTTGGCCCTTCCTAACCTATTCCAGCCTCATTAGAAATCCTTCATTTATTTATGTATTTATTTACTCTTTGAATTTTGGTGGAGCATTTTATATCAGGCACACAGCAGGTGCAGGGATACAGCTGTGAAAGATACACACTGTGCGGGGAAGCAAATTGCCCAGCAGTGCTGCTTTGTAGCCCGGCTGTTCAGAGTATGACATGCAGACTGGTAGCGTCAGCATCACCCTGGAGCGGGCGTCAGCACCCTCCCAGACTCACTGCACAGAGGCATTTCTACTCTTATGTGAGTTCCCAAGCAAAGTTTGAGAAGCATTACTCACTCCAGAGTACATACTCACCGAAAGAAATACAAATAAAATCACTCACTCAATGAGTGAGTGTGTGTGTGTGTTTCTGTCTCTCTCTCATGTGCCAATCGTGCATAACCAAATTTTAGTGAGTTAAATGAGTGTGTGAGTGTGTGTGTGTGTGTGTATGTGTGTGTTTCTGTCTTTCTCTCATGTGCCAAACATGCATAACCAAATTTTAGTGAGTTAAATGCATAGTCTAATGAAGCTTGAAAACTCAGAAGCAAAATACAAATGCAAAGCATTCTTTACGTGACATGCCTACCCAGTCAATGTGCTGTGTCACAGGGAATCATGCTGTTCATACACAAAGCCTCGATGTGGAAACCATTCACTTCCTCTGTTAGCTCAGGGCACATGTGCAGGCCCTGCCCTCCTTCATGAGAAGCCACTGCTGACATACTCCTTGGAGTTGTGTCCTCATAGTGGAAGGGCTCATGGATACCCCCACAGTCCTTCCCCTCATTCCTCTTATAGCCAACAGCAGAATAGGAGCAATCCTACTGAGTGAAGGAGGAAGTTGGGGCCAGGTGACAACTCCAGAATGAAAGCTGCGGAACAGTCCTCATGAGCTTGCTGGCCAGAGCTCAACATCTGCATGGGCTATCCGGCAAACAACTCTGTCAGCTGCCTAGCTCAACACGCCAGACAGCAAACAGGGTCCCACTAAAATCTGAAATAAATAAAGAACTCAAAAAAAATCAGACTCCCAAATTTAAAGTACCAATCCAAATTGGCCATCTGAAACTATTAGAAACTTCTCACATGAAGAAATAGAAACATCAAATAAATACATAAATGTATTTTTAAAAAACGTATTCAAATAAATAAAAAGTGTTCAACATCAGTGGTCATTGAAGAGATGCAAATTAAAACAACACTGAGATTCCATTCCACTCCAGAAAGAATGGCTATTATTAAGAAATCAACCAATAACAAATGCTGGAGGGGCTGTGGGGAAAAAGGAACCCTTCTCCATGGTTGGTGGGAGTGTAGACTGGTGCCACCACTGTGGAAATCAGTGTGGAGATTCTCAAAAATCTAGGATTAGAGTTTCCATTTGACCCAGCAATTCCCCTTCTTGCTATCTTTTTGAAAGAATTAAAAGCATCATACCACAGTGATACATGCACACCTATGTTTATAGTGGCACAGTTTGTAATAGCTAAATCTTGGAAACAACCCAAATGCTCATCAACTGATGAATGAATAAAGATGTGGGGTTTTTTATACTATGGAGTATTACTCAGCCATAAAGAAGGACAAACTTGAAAAATTTTAGCTAAATGGATGCATCTTGAGACTTTACTCTTAAGTGAAATAAATTTGACACACATTTAAATATTGCATGGTCTCTTTGAAGTGAGAAACCAAAAGGGTAAATAAGGACCAAACTGTGTAACAGATGTCGTGAAATAGGAAGAAAATGCTCAAATGGGAAGGGAAACTAGGGAGGGAGGAAAACTAAGGAAGGGAAAAGAAAAAAAAAAAAGACAACAGAAGGAAAAAGATGGAAACAAAGCTTTTGTAGATAAAGAGGAAAAGAGGGGTTGAACAGAGGGGAGGAGAATGAGGGAAAAAGGATTAAGATATGTCACATGCAGGTACAAATTCCCTGTAATGAATGTGATCTTTATGTATATCAAGATATTCCAATAAAGTTAATTATAAAAAAAAGAAAAATAGGGTCCCGGTCCCATCTAGAGCAAAACATTCAGAACCACATGCCACCAAATAAACACTGATCCTTGTGCACCTTACAGGCCACTCTGGATAGGTTCTATTGAATCAACAGCTACCCATCCACCATGCATATAAAGAGCAGGATTCTATATAAACACAATCATGTTTTCAAAACAGAAACAAAGCACTGTTCAACACCTCTGCAGTGCTGCTACAGCCTGAGCTCCTTTCCACGCATATTAGTGTATCTAATTTCCATTCAACAGGAAACCTCCTAAAAGAAAAGCTTGTTCTATACTGATGTGTAGTTATTTACCTAAAATCATCATTAGCATACTTTGTGGAAGTAACTGTAATCAAACAATCCAAACTGATAATACATTGCTATTAATCATCTCCTGGGTTAGTAGGAGAATATTTCATTCAGAAACTCTTACTTGGGCACCTACTGGAGTTACTATACTAGGTGCTGTGGAAGAGAAATACAAAGATCAACTGGATAGAATCTCTGTCCCTCCCCCTCTTTAAGACACAAGACTCACCATAAGTAAACTGACAGAAAAAAACCTAACTCTTGACAGTAAAATAGATGAATAATTCTTCATCAATTGATGAAGATTCTTCATCAATCAGGAACAAAAACTTGATCAAGTGTTCCTGTGAAGAAGAGTGTAACTGGTCAGTCACGTATTTATGCCAACGTATGCAGTGGCTTCAAGTAACTACACCTAGTATATGGAAGAGAATAAAAACCTAGCTAGAGAGGTGGAGATACCATTCCACACATGTAAAGGCATGGTTCAGAACGGTCTGAATACTCACTGTTCTTCTTGTACATCAGAATTTCAAAGGAATTCATCTCATAGTTCTCAAAGGTTTGCCGCACCTTTTCAATTGTGTCTTTATCAGTCAGCTCCCCATACATAAAACTGCAAATCAACCAAAGAGCTAAAGTTAGGTTAGCTAGTATTTATTATTCTATAAGCACATGTTATTAAATATCTGTTCTACACACAGCATTGTGCTATGCAGCATAGAACAGACATATACACATGCAGTGAAAATATTTACTGAATTTTAAAAAGATGTACTAATTCAACTGTAAATAAGACACTAACACTGCCGCTCCCACTAACAATCTAATGAGAGATACACACTAGAAAACAATAGATCCAGAAGCCTTGTGAGCAGAATTACATTGGACCCTCTGGTTGGTCACAGAAGGCTTCCCAGAAGTAAGGACAAAGGAAATTTAAAGAGCAGGGGGAACTAGCAGAGAAAAAAAGGAATGAGAACTTTCTAAACAAAAGTGGAGCATGTGCACAGCCACTGAGATAAAAGGTTTATTCCAGAACCTGAATGTAACTCAGTTCAAGGCCTGGAATTAGGGAAAGAAGGGGAAACTGCCGATAGAGACAGAGAGGCCCAGTGATGGAGGGGGCGCTGGCATTGCAAGCTATCTGAGGAAGTTTAAACTTTATTCTGAAAGCAGCTGGACAACAGGGGAGGGTTTTAAACAAGGAAGAAACATAATCAGATTTTATTTTAGAAATATAACTCTGAGATTTCTAGTAAAAAATAGCCAAGTCAATTTGGAGCACAGATTTTTTTCTTCTTTTAATTCCTAACAAAATGAAAAAGGGAAAAGGAATAAAAATTCACCAACCAAATGAGAAAAAGGTACAATCCAATGCTCTAAATATTACTACACAGCAAAGGAAAGAAAAGGGATTCAGCCATTCTCTATGCAGTAATTTTTCCTGCCTACCCTCTTCCCAAAAAAAGAAAAACAGAATTGGGTTTTAAAAAATTGAGAGAGGATGGGAGGGAGAGAATGAGGGGAAGGAAGGAAAGGGGGAAGGGAAAAAGGATGAAAAAGGAAGTAAGGTGTGTTACATACATGTACCAACTCCACACAAGAAATGTGAACATTATCCACCACCCGCATGTACTAATACACTAAAATTTTCAAAAGGCAAGAAAAATCTTGAAGAGAATAAAATCCTACATGTTCTTAATAATACAACTCTCACCTCTCTACAGCTCAAGTTTGGAGGAAAATAGCCTAAAGGAGGAAATAAGCATACAAAAAAAAAAAAAAAAACCCTAGAGACAACTAGAGACAGGATAGTTGGAGCTCTATCTGTTAACCCAGTCAACACAGGCAGGAAAGCTTCCAGGACTGACCATTTTCCTGGGCCCCACACTGAATACATCCTGATGAACATGATGTATCCCTGTAGGAACAGCATATACACCCAACTAGACAGAATGAACCATGGTATGGGACACGAACAAGGTGCAAGATGGAAAAGCCCTGGCTCAGTGAGGCTGACAGTAAGTTCTCTGAGGAAGCTGCCTGTGTATCCAGCAAGCTTTCTCCTGCTCACCTTAACCCTTCAGGCATCAGAAACAAGGAAACAGCAGATAACACCTCAAAGCCTGCCTGATGCAGAAGGAGTGGCAAGGCATCCTACACAATAACTTTCCCAGCTTCTAAAGCTGTGCATACTGATTATAACCTGACTTTTTCGTGATAACTTGGACAACAGAATCAGAATTTCAGAACTACAAAGAACTTCCAAGACTATCAAGTGCAATTTCTGACCTAAACTTGAACCATCAAGTCAAGCACTGTACCTAGCTTCAGGAACAGTCTTGGATTGACTATAGACTCCCAAACTCTGACATCCCAGTAGAAAAGAACTCAAGCTATTGATTTTAGTACTTCTATGTCACTGTTTTATTTTACGCCCTTCCCTAGTTGAGTGAGATATGATAGGCTGTCGGTAGCCTTGTGTGTATCTCGTGTAGGACCTGCTGTTGAGTCATACTCTTTACTTGCATACCAGGAAAATAGAAAACTGAGCTTGTTGAAATATCTTAAGAAGGAAGAATAGATCAAGATGAAATTATTCCTGCCTAAGAGCAAGAGGCTCCCTCATCTTCTTCTGAGTTAGTTTTCTGCATAAGTGACCTCCATGTAGGTGAAGGGATGGTATATACACCAGCAAGTTCCTGCACAAGGTGACACAGAGCCTTGCAAAGCTTCACAGCAGCAAGTGCCATAAGTGCACCCAGTTCTCACAAGTCTCATGAACTTGTTCATGAAACTAGTTCACCAGGAGATGTGAATATTCAAAATACATGGAATAGGTAAAAGAGGCTCCCGAACTATCAAGAATATAGTAAGCAAAGAGGTATACTTATTCCTAGAGAAGAGATATATTCATGTAATTAAATAATTGTGTGTGTAAAAAATGGCTAACTTAGCAAGGTATCTGATTTCCTGAAAGTGATTACAGCCAATAAGCACAAAGAAAGGCAAAGAGAAGCTGATCAAGTCACATTAGAAAGGCAGTTCTCTTGATTTGTTCATTGCATGTGTGTAGAGCAGACAGAGACATAGATGGAGATATACAGATACACAGGCTCTCAAGAGGAAAACAACACAAACTATATAAGAGAATTCTATTGTGATAAGAGCCATAATTTCTCTACCTTTGAGCAATGGGGGAGAAAATCTTAAATTTTCCATCTCTCAGTCTTGATGTAAAATTTAAGAATATTACAATATTTTCTGGACATTTCAGCAACTAAAATTATTTGGCTGATTTAACATATGAAAGTGTAACTTCTGAAAATAGAATATGCCATCTCAGACAGGCTTCCCCACCCTTCGTGGAGGACTTTATCCTTGACTTGGCAGGTAAGGAAAATGATTTCCCTTCGTGCAAAACACTACTGGAGATAAAAGACTGGAGAAGGACAAGGTGAGAACAGCCAAAGGCTGTGATGAGCCAAGTCCTTGCCGGGCACTGCACACAGACCCTGGCAGGTTCTGGCTGCGTGCTCAGCTCAATACCTTGAAGATGCTTGGAAAGAGCTTTTCTAGTGCCCAGGCCCAAGGGTACTGCTTGACTAGCAACTTTGTCAAATACACAAGCTGCGCTGTTAGCACAATTTGCTAAGAGATCAAAAAGAGAGAGAGAAACAGAGAGACAGAGGTAACAGTACAACCATATGGCTAGAAAATATTGGTTTTCTTCTTGGTAGCTGAGGAAAAACTCTAACAAGGTCTTGTCTCCAACATTATAGTTACT
This sequence comes from Chinchilla lanigera, assembly GCF_000276665.1. NCBI lineage: Eukaryota > Metazoa > Chordata > Mammalia > Rodentia > Chinchillidae > Chinchilla > Chinchilla lanigera. The sequence goes on along the minus strand of NW_004955489.1, from coordinate 1,197,219 downwards.
TTCTCTATAACAGTAATCATTTTTAAATGGATTATCTAAATTTTATTTCATTTTATTTTCTTCTCTAACTTTCATGTTTAATTTAATCTAAATATAAACTTTTGAGTTCACGTTTTATGGATAAAATAGTTTTTCTGAGTTCTTCTGCGCTCTCTCACCATCACCTTACTGGCTGCAAATCTGCCAGTTGGAGAAACTTGCATGAACTAGAAAAGATACTGCAGTGAAAATTCCTGAAAAAATACCGAACGAGATAACACCAATTCCCAGAGTAAGCCATTTTATTTTTCCAAAAGACTCCATGATAGATTGTTCCCCAGAACAACTCCAGACATAAATACCTGCAGGTGCTGCTTTTTTGCATCACTTCTGCCCTGTGGTAGCCAGACAGCTTGCAAAATCCATCATTGCTGTAGACGATAGGCCAGTCCACTATCTGGGCATTCCCCAGCACAAAGTTAGTATCTGTTAAAAAAGAGTGGGAGGCACACATGAGATGCACTAAGGACATGAACAATGACAATCAATCTACGCATTTCTACATCCCTTTAAAACAAAGGTTCTTGAACAGAAATACGGCCCTGTGAACCTGTGAGGAATACAAAAGATCAGTGTGCTTTAGAACCAAATATTTTGAATGCAAATACTAACTAAGGTCACTATACTCCAAGAACAAGGCAGTAAAGGAGGCATGCTTTACCAACCCACCAGCCAATAAATCCTGCAGAAATTCACTGGATTCCTATGAGACGTAGTTAAGTCCTACCTAGTTTTACCATCCCAGTGGAAGTATACCAAGCAGAAAAAAACCAAAAGTACTTTCTTTGGAGCACTGTCCAGTATCTTAGCCTCATCAGTCCTGTGGCCAAAAGATGTACATTGGCTTTATTAATCCAGTATTTGCCCGTTCTAGGAGAAGGCAGAGAAAAAGAATTAGAGGACGGCCTCAGGAAATACACACTGGAGAACCTCTCCTCCGTGAGGAAGAACAGCTAGATCCCTCTTGCCTTTGTAGAGAGTAACTGAGGTGCCTGCACCACAGAACCTTCTCTTGCAGCCGGAGAGCTGCACATTTGTGCCCTTTACCAAGCGCCAGCCAACCACCCATGTAGGATGCAGTGAAGTGGGCCAGAAGTGGTTGGTGCCTCAGCGTATTTTCACTACTTCTGACATTTTTGGAGCTCAAAAGTATTCAATACTTTTTGTATTCAGGGAATCAACTGTCTCTGTTTTCTTTTCAAGAATTTAAGCTATTAAGCAAATAACATGTGGAAGCTAAATGCAATCATTGACAGAGAGAGAGAAAGACAGGGAGAGAAAAGTTTACATTGTGTCTAATCAAATAATAGCCCTTATCTATTGAGAAGTGAACTTCGTTCTGGGACAGAATTTATAACTTCTATACAATATGAGTAACCATCCCTTCATTTCTGCATAGGGAGGTGACTGCCTGGGTCAGGTAGGCTTCTCCACCCTTCATCAATGAGTTTACTTCTTGATTTGGTAGGTTTGGGAAAATGATTACACTTTTCACAAATGTCACCGACACAAATGCCACTGACAGCAGACTTCTTCCTCACTCACAAGGAAGGAGTGAGCAGCAAAGGCCATGGTGCACAGAGCCCTTGCAGAGAAAGGAGGAGGAGGAGGAGCGAAATGTAGTCATCTATTCCTGAGAATGGTTTCATCTATTTACACGGAACATAAAATGAAAATTTCAAGAAGTGAATCTACAAGCCTACTATTTTTATAAATATGCTTTTAATGAAAATCTACAACCAGCCCATCCGTTTACCTCCCTCATACATATTTAAATGCTTTTGGAGTGCCGGCGTACAGCACAAGACCCTGGTGGGATCCACAGTGATAAGACAGTCTCTGCACTCGCAGAATTTATTGGGACAAACACACACATACACAACTACCTAAAGAAACAGGTAAGAAAGTGACAGAGGCTGCGTGTCAGCAGCGGCAACATCAGAGCTTGCTCCAGTCTACAAGGATAAGGGTCACTTAAACATTTCACACAGCACAGATAACACAAAAGCAACAGATAGAAACAAAAATATGATCCCTCCTTTGGTGAGCCCCGGAGGGTACGGAAGGACAGGAATCCTCCAGGTAGAGGACCCAGCACAAACCAAGGCAGGGCAGCACAGAACATGTAGCCTACTGTGTAAACAGAATGAACTCCACATCCAAACATAAATGTCTTTCTGGTTATTGATTATTTCCCACATTCAGTAAATGGAAATTTAACTTGAAGCAAGGTAAAACTTCATTAGGAAAGTAACCCAATGCTTGAAAGGTAACTTGCACTCATAGACTAGAAGATTTACTATTGTTAAAATGTCCATGCTTCCCAAAGTGATCTATAGATTCAATACAAGTCCTATCAAAAGTCTAATGACATTTTCCACAGAAATAGGAAAATAACCCTAAAATTCATGCACTTATCTAGAAACACTCAATATCTGGGAAGTCCACAACCAATCAAGTTGACACAAAACTAACGATCAAAACACCGAAGCCAGGTAGAGGGTGTAGTTCTTCTTGTCTAGCATGTTCAAGACTCTGGGTCCGATTACCACCATTGCTGTGTCAGTCAACTTTTCATCGCTCTGACCAAGTAACTGCGAAAAACAACTTCAGAGAGGAAAGCTTCACTTTGATTTCAGTCCACAGTTGCCCGCTCCAGTGTTTCTGGGGAAGCAGTATATCATGGCGAAAAGGCAGAGTAGGAAAAAGCTGCTTACTTCATGGCAGCCAGGAAACAGAAAAAGGGGATGAACCAGTGAGGAAAGGCCCGGGAACAAGATACAGGCTCTAAGATCACAGTCCCATGACCCACTCCTTCAGCTGGGCCTGAACTCCTGCTTCTGGCCTAAATTCCCCTCTTGATAATGCCATCAATTATGATCTCACAAGTGGAACAATCTGTCAATGAAGCCACGTCATCTTCCAAAAACTCCGCCTGTGAGCACGCAAGACGTTTCAGGGGACAGCTTATGTCTAAGCCAGAACAACTGCAAAACACCACACAGCAAACAAGCAAAAAAGCAATAAGCGCCACAGCCCATGTTCCTAAATGGAACTTCTACAATATCCTTCCATGGCATCAGAAGAGCCACTGCAAGTCCCTCAGAGTCCCTGGTAGTACTTAGGCTTGGCAGGACACAGTACTGCTGTAAAACTCTACTTTGACTTTTATGAAGACAGTGCTCATCTTTCTATATCTGGGTTTCCACTGAGAGGAAAAGTTGTCCACTTGCCCCAGAAAGAGGAAGTATAGAATAAATACTGTTGACCTCTCTTCACCCTCCTCATGTCGACCTCCACAGCCACAATAACCAAGCTGTCAGCAGGTACATAAAGAGCAAGAAGAAGCCACTCTGTGGGCCTTGGCTTCTCAGACTTTCCTGCGCCTAACGTGGAGAAGTGAGAGAGGCCGTGAGCTACTTATCTCCTGTGTCACTCAGAACCTACTTGTGCCAAACCCTCCAGAGCTCTGTCCTGTTGGCTCTAGCATCCTGCCCTGGGAGCAGATCAGTGACTCAGGGTCTACAAGCCAAGTTCTAGTTCTAGGAGGGACACAAACTGTACTGGCACCCTGTAATCCAGTTTCATAGTATGAGAGCTGACACTGTATTCTGACCTTCATTTGGCTCCTTCAGACTGTCTTCAGTTGCATAAATTCTGGAAAGAATGAGAATAAAATGAGCTCCAACATATTAACAAGGGTCAAAGCCCCGAGATTCCAAGGGTCACCCACTTTCCTGACTCCTGGCATGCCAAATCACACTGGTGAGACTCTGAATAAATTCCTCCAGAAGAAGAAGCAATACAGTCCCTTCCAGATTCTGCCTGTTCTATTCGAGTCTTTTTCACTGGCTTTCTTCTTTTTATAAACATACTTTTAGAAGACACCATCCCCGGGCTGGGGATTTAGCTCAGCGGCACAGCGCCTGCCTGGCAAGTGCAAGGTCGTGAGTTCAATTCCTGGTACCAGAAAAAAAAAAAAAAAGAAGAAGAAGAAGAAGACACCATCCCCTCACATGTCTCTGTGATAGCTGGTACAGTCAAAGCAGCCTCTAAACAGCTAAGATTACTGCAGCCCCAGGAAGCCCTGCCTCCTCACTTTCAAGCTCTGTGGAATCCACTCCCCTGAATCTGGGTGGGTCTACGATTTGCTTCCACTGCAGTGGATGATGTGATGCTGATCCTGGCTCTAAGCCTCAAAGTCTAGTGGCCTCTACTTTGTATTCTGAGGAGCTGTGAGCTGTCGTGCGAGGAGTCCAGCTGTGCTCCTGGAGAGGCCACGTGGAACTCTACCAGCAGGGACTACCTAATGCAAACCAGGTCCTGGGACTCCACGCAGAGCCAATGGTCAGTCATGAAAACCAACAGGAACATAAGGGGTAAATGACACCTTTTCCAAGAGATCCCTAGGCTTCCTAGAGCACCATCTGAAAGAACAACTGAACTGAAGCTGGATCCTAGTCACAGTGTTGCCCCTTGTAAACTGTTGTGGTTATGGAGTTGGGGCTGGGGAGAGTATGCTGGTGTAGACCTCCATGCTAATGGCAGCGACCAATCTCGCTGCTAATTAACTAGGTTTGTACTAAAGAAGAATCAGATGATACCTGTGCAGTCTGCAAGCCATCTACCCATACAGCACAACCAACCAGTAATTCCCTCAAACTTCACTTCCTATGCTTAACTCTGTACGGTCTGAGTCACTTCAAAAATACCAGAAATAAGCTGGGCATGGTGGAGCACACCTGTAATCACAGCTACTCTGGAGGCTGAGGCAGGAGGAACTCGAGTTTGAGGCTAGTGTGGGCAACTTAACATCTTAGTGAAATGAATAAAAAATAAAAGGGCTAAGGATATAGCTACTGAGCACTGGGTAGGGCACTCGGCCAGCAATCCCAAGGCCCGGGATGAATCACCGGTACTTTAAAAAATGCAGAAACATCTTTAAAATTTCATATTCATATTTTGGGTCACTTGTATTGTCAGGTTTTTGCTCAGTGGAATTGTTTGGGTTTGGAACATGGTGCAATATTCAATATTAATGAAATGTACAACATTGTCAAAGGATTCTACAGTAGAAATCAATCATGTATAGGTGGGTCTCTTTGTATATACTAAAAAATGCCTAACTGTGTTTTTGAAATCAATAAAGTCAAGTCAAAAAATATGAGATTTAAGAGCAAAATAAAAGATAGATAGGAAGTCAAAAGATCTTTTGCAAATGGGGAAGGAGTCAAAAAATGGAAGGAGGGTAGGGGAGGACGGAGAAAAGAGGAAGTAAAAAGAATTAAGATGTGTTATGTACATGTACTAACTCCCCCTGATAAGGGTAATCATTACATATGGCAAACATGTACTAATAAAAATTCTAAAAATAAACAAAAAGGAAGAAATATACTCTAGATGTACATACAACTGTCCCTCCATAATCACAGGGAGCTGCTTTCAGTGACCACCCCCACCAGGATACTAAAATCCACAGCCACTCATGTCCCTTAACATGGTGTGGTGTTTGTGTATGATCCTCATGTATGCTTATGCTTAAGTCGCTTCTAGATCATTTATAAAGCCTACTGCAATGTAATGTTGTTTTACTGTATTTGGAATCCATGGACACTGAAGGCAGGCTCCTTCCTATCTTTTGCAAGTAGAACGTGTAACTTCCAATCAGCCAACAGTCCATTGTGAAGAACTGAGCCTGCCTCTAGATTTATATTTTGTGAACTGATCAAGTCCCTCTTATCCTGTTCAGTAAAACGTGCAGGCTCAATCTGGCTGCCCTTCCTTGATTTACTCACCGTCTCTCATGTAACAATCCCCTTGTCTCCAGGTCTTTCATGCAAATTAGCCAGATTCTACTATCTCCTTCTGATGTCTTTTTACTCCCTGAGGGTCGGTAGCTCCAAGACAGCATGCAATTAAATGTAAGGTATCCTAAATTCAACTGTCCTCAGCCTACAGTTTTCCTCTGGTTCACAGAATAAAACAAACATTTTCTAAAAATTGAAAAGATTCCCTTCCCCCATTATGAAAAGTTTCTTCAGTTGGTGGAGCATGAGGCAAACCACCCAGAAGTACTCAGATGTGTCAAAATCATTCCAAACCTACCATTTGCCCATAAAGCATAACAGAGATATTCTAAAAAGAAATTATTAGAAAATTGCTTTTCATTATATACCGCAAATAACAAAGAAGGAACAAACTAGAGCAATGGCTTAGAAAAGTGACTCAGTTTGGACAATTATACAGATAAAGCCCACACTCCTCCAGCAGTTCACACAAATGCATTGTTCCCTGCCAACACTGGTTATTGAGAGGGCCACAGTGAGTATTTTGCAATAACTCAAAGTATTTTTCTTAGAACAGAACACATCTTCCTGATGCTTTGTAATATTATAGGTTGCAAAAGACATCAGCATTTTTACAAAAAAAAAAGTTTGAGCTAAAATACATTTCCCTTTCTTTTAAAATGATGAAGTTGGGGCTGGGGATTTAGCTCAGCGGCAAAGTGCCGGCCTGGCAGGCGCAAGGTCTTGAGTTCGGTTCCCGGTACCAGAGAAAAACCAAAAAAAAAATAAATAAATAAAAATAAAATGATGAAGTAAAAAAATGAGATAAACAAAGAGAACAAGAATTTTATACAAATACTAGGAAACAACAGTTTGATTTACACAAACCTAAACAAAATCTATGCCAGAAATTACTTTTTTTAAAAAAAGATGGATGAAAATGTGGTAATACTTGGGAGAATGGGGAGGACAGAATGAAAAAAAATGGAGATAAATCTGTATGATACACCTAAATGAAATATCTAAAATCTTAATATCAGCAAAAGTTGGTTTGAGGCTCTCTTGTGCTTTTTAACAATAAAATTCCATGACAATGACTCTTCTAAATTGTCAAGGGTCCAATCTTAGCACAAAACAAACTAAACTCCCAAGAGATTTGATAGTTATTTGTTTTGCCTATAATTTTAACACCCCACAGAAATACATTTTTTTATTAAGCCAGTAAATTACAATTGGGAGAGAGATTTCAATTTCAGAAGCAAACTCAAACACTTCATTTGCTGGGTAGGTACTCCTAAGTATGTGGTTTCAAGAGCATGACCTTCATCTTCACTCAGCACCAGTTTAAGGATTTTAAAACAATAAAAACAGACGAGTCAGCTTCAGAAGCAGTATATAAAGAGAATAAAAATGCATTAGAAATACAGACTTATTACTGAATATTTTACTTAGTAAATAAGAAGTCAGTGTATGTTGAGCTACTACTGAGAAGGATTTGTTTATGTGGTCATTTGTTAAGAAGTGGTTCAACAAAGTATTCAATCAGGTGTCTGATACTCATTTTTACCAGCATTATATATATGGTACATTAAAGTCTTATAACATCATTGAAGAACACAGGAAAAAGTCATTGCCAGGAATTTTCTTGAAAAGTGATTCAGAGTAAGCACTATAAAATATTAACTAAGACTATAAAAATTTTTTTCCTAAAATTAGTTCTACATTTGCCTCCTGTGTTATTTTTAAAAAGTCTTACACAGGACAGAACATCACATTAGGGTGGATGGAAAGAATCTGGGAGCAGCTCAGTTTAATACAACAAATATTTGCATCTCAATTGTGTCCCAGGCCTGGAAGGAGTGCAGAGGGCACACCTGTCCATCTAGCTTCATCGGCCTTACTCTATATAGCTTATAACTCTACACACCCCCGCCACACCCCTACCAGTCACAGGGACTAACCAGGAGCAGCCTATTAGCCAAAAATGCATGCTCAGGGCTCCACAGATTTTATTCTCTCTCAGAAAAAAGACTAAGACATTAAGGCTGAGAGGTCTGTAGGGTTGAGCAGACATCTTTGACCAATACATGCTGGTGACCAAACAGAGAAAGTGGCCCTTGGGAGGGAAACAGGGAGCTGAGAAAGATGCACAGAGGAGCAGCTGCTGAGGCCACAGCAAGGGAGAAGTAGGCAGAAAGGGAGGAATGCGTAGACGGGGCAGACACCCCAGAGACAAATGGCAAAGAGGGACAAATGGACAGTGACAGAGACAGACAGCAACACAGACAGACAAAAGGCAGGAGCAGCAGACATGGTTGGTGACAGGCAGGAAAACAGACAGATGGGAGGAGGAGGAGAGTGAGGGCATGGGAAAGGGGACAGGCTGACACAGTGTGAGACCATGAGCAAGATCCAGCAATGAGTGAGACACCAAGAGACTGGGAAACCAGAGGAGAGGGTCCATGAGACATTGAGGAGTGGGGGACCAGGAACTAGAAAAAAAGTTGGGGCTCAGAAAAAATTACCCTAGCATCAGATGCTCTGAGATGTTGACTGGAGAAAGAGTCTCAGAACCAAGCTGTCTCTGATCTTTCCCAGCCTAACTCAGCACCTCCCACACCACTGCTGTCTCTCAATCTTTTGTGATCCTCTGTCTCTTCCAAAAAGCAGAATGAGATTCTCTCCAAAGTTCCCATAGTTACTTAAAGATTGGGTCTGCAAAGAAGAACACAATTGCCTTCAAATCTTCCCATTGAAATTTCATCAACCAAGAAAGATTAAACTCATATTACAGAAAGAGGCATCAAACAACATACCTAGAAACTTTGTCTCCAGCCACTGCATATTCTCTGGGTTCATTCATTTTCTATAAAAATCACTTCCTACCCTTCTAAAATTGCCTACAGTTCCTACTGCTATTTCCCCCTCCCCTATGAATAGAGTGTTCAACCATGAGGCTTCTCTTCATGTCGTATTTTTATGGTTCCCGTGCACATGTCCACATTAATGGATGTGTAATGCTTTATTTTGCTAACTTTTTATTAGAGGGTATAAGTCACAACCATGTAGGATAGACAGGAAAACAATCGCCTCTTTTCTGCCCATACAGAGAGATACACAGAAAAGAAGAAAACCAGGAAATCCTGAGAGCAGCCGTCACTAGAGACAGCAAGTAAAGCAGAGGCCTAAGAAAGTGATGAGAAGAGAAGAATGGGAAAAGTGGCACCTTCAGTGAAGCCAGGCTGGGGGGAGCTGTCACGTCTGTTATCATTTCAAAATGGCAGGCTGGGTGTACACATCTGTTGCCTCCTTCTTGAACAACAACCACAAAGAGCGGGGATCCCCAGGAGAAGGAGCTCAGCCAGATGGAAGGTTGGTGGGAGATGATGTGTGAAAGATGGTGGTTTTAAAATCCCAGCAGGATGAAGCCAAAACAGAGGTTAATGGGTTCAGCGGGTTCCAGAAGAGACAGAATCTGCCAGTGCTAGGGGACTTCACAAGGCAGGAACTGGATGTGGGCAAAAACTGGGGAACTATCTGAAAGTCGGCAGGGAAAAAGTCCCTCACATTCCTGCATGCACACTCCCCATCCACATGTGCCTGGCAGCCAAGCATTTATCTCCCAACCAAAGAAACAGCTGGAGTTGTTACGGAAGCTGGGCTCTCCAGCTGTAAGGTGCACTGGGGTTGCCTGGACTACCTACATAGAAACAGGTAATGGGGACCCTCACAGAGTTTCTGATTCAGTAGGTATGAGGTAAGGCCCAAGAATTTGCATCACTAAAAAAGCTACAAATTCCACTACTAGAAATTAACCTAAGGCAATTTATTTAATCTCTTTAAATCTCAGTTTCTGCACTTATAAAATGGGGATAATGATAGTATCCACAGAACAGAGTTATAGAGAAAATTAGAGAAGATTAATATAAAACCCATGGAACACAGATTGGAAAGGCTATTTAATTCTTCCAAAGTCTTGATTATAACTATTAATTATAACTGATAATTATGACTAGTTGTAGCTGGCCTCTAATGTTGTCAATAAGCCCCCTATTTAATTATACTTTTTCTTGACTTCTAAGAGTATGAAGCTAAAAAATAAAAAAAACATGGAAAAAAACATGGCAATATTCATCAAGCCTGTGGACAATACAGGTGTAGTTTCTGCTGCCATCATCAGGCAGAACACAGGTGCTTTGGGCACGCTGAAGGGAATACCTGAGTGCACACTCCCTTCCAAGTTCATGACTGCTGTTTGTGTGGACCAAAGACTGAGAAACACTTTATCCAGAGTATGAGTAACTGGTTCCATTGGTCAGTCAAAGCAGGAAGCTACGACACACTCAAATGGATAAAGGAACTATTTACAAAGGTGTGGGTAAAGTAGTAGTAGTGTTTTGGCAATCTGGGAGTGGGGAGGAGGCCTGACTTATAGCATTTGCCAATTTTTAAGGTATACAAACTCCCACTGTGGCAGGTGGCAAGCTACCAAGGTGAAGTCCCTGAACCAAAACTAGGGCTACTACTTGTAGCTGGGAGTTTCAAGCCTCCCAGCCCTATCCAAACCAAGGAGCTGGAGATGTAACCTTTAACCAAGAAAAAATGTTAAACTGCCCTGAATTTGCAGGAAGGGAAGCAGGAAAATAGATTCCACAATCTCTCTCGCCCCTCCCATCAGCTGAAGCCAGCAAGAAGCCAGAAAGCAACAGGCCTACTGATGTAATCTATGCAGGCCAGCCACCCACAGCACAGACTGAAAAGAAGAGATTGGCTCTAATCATTCAAATAGAAGATGTGCAGAACAGCATCCTGGCAGAGCCTCTGAGCACGACCCTAACGACAACGGCATTCAAGTCTGATCAGTCAGTTCCAAAAATGCTACAGGAAAACAAATTTAAAATCCATTTAACTGAGAGAGTTTAATACTCAAAGTAACTTGAGCCTCTGCCATGGTTGTGAAGTTCTCACCTAAGATACGTTTTCCAAATCCACTCTTAATCCAAGCCAAAGTGAAGCAGGAGATGCGTCTCAGTAAACCTCAGCAACATGGTACCATCTTTCCAAATGACTCCAGCCCTCTGAGAATGCGGGTGAAGGGCGCCCACATCATTGCTCTCAGGGAGAGGGAGAGGGTGAGGGCCATTTCTCCTCTTCACAGAAGCATCTGATGTCACTGCAGAGCCATGAGGAAGGATGCTTTTGAGGCACTCTCACTTATTACACTAATAACGATAGGATTGACTCAGTTAATTTCAGAACACCAGTTTTATGCAACACAGAACTAATCAGGAGTTGTCATTTTAATTTACACAATGAATAATCTTAGCATTAGTAAGCAAACTGTTGGCTTATCTCTACAGTGTCCAATCAAAAGAATTTTAAGTAGATCTGTCACTAAGTGAAGAATTTGATTGTTAGAGCAGAGACCATGAGAACTAAAGAAGATGCTGCCATTGGCCAGACCTTGATCTATTCAGCAAGCAGCACTTGCATAGAGAACAACCAGAACATCACCCAAATTCCAGCATCTAGGAACCTGAAAATTCACAACAGTGGGCAAGCAAGCATGCACTGAGAAGACAGAGCAATGGGGTGTCCAGGAAGAATTAGGTTTTTAAAAGGAAACTTCGACCACCTCAAAACAAGGCTTTCTACATTCTTCAGTCTTCTGGATCCAGTCTACAAAATCTGGTCATCCTATATCCAAACTCACAAAAAATAAAATGACCTAGCTGTAAAGTCTAAGAATAATCTTGGGTGAGGTGTTCACAAGGGGAAAATATGTAGTAAGTGTTGAGTCAGTGTAACATCTCTTAAATCTTTGGAGAGATTTACAGTGCACCTTCACCTTCACCATGGATTCTCCTGTGAGACCCAACATCACAAAAGTCCCACTCGTGTTGGTTCCTGGACACAGTGAGGGCTCAGATGAGGTCCACCGCACCTAAAAAATTGAACCATAATCTAGTTTTTGCTTCTTGTTTTAATTTTCCTTTGATCTTTGATCCCTCCACTAAGTTGTCCCCTTCCTACAGTCATTTGTTTTATTTCTTTCACTAAAGGAAAGATAAATTACGCACTTCCTCATTTTTTTGCCCTTCCAGTTCTAATTCTTACATAATCTCTGTCCCCAGAGTTTACTGCTTCTCAATTTAAGAAAATGAATCTCTTAAACACACACCAAAAAAAATCTTGAAAACCCACAGCCCTTGCACGTACCCTTTGCACATAATTCTAAGAATGAGTACAAGTCTTTCACGTCATTCATGACCATGTGTGAGGGATCTCACAGGGAGGATGTTTAAACATCAGTAGATGCTGATGCTTCCCTAAGGACAACAGTTAAGTTTTGTTTTCATTTTATTTTGGTCATGTGCTCACTAGTAAAACAACCCTAAGTGACCTTGTTTATTGGTTACTAGATTGCTTGAGCAACCTCATTATTAAAGAAAAAAGGATGGGAACATTCATATATGGCTAGGAGTACAGATTGGTACAAACCATTTGGAAGATTATTTGAAAACACCTACCATAGGGGCTGGGGATTTAGCTCAAGTGGCAAAAGCGCCTGCCTGGCAAGTGCAAGGTCGTGAGTTCGGTTCCTGGTACCAGAGGGAAAAAAAAAAAAAAAAAAGAAAACACCTACCATAGTTAAACATATACATACTAGGTATATACTCGAGAGAGATATGTGTCCACACACTCCAAGAGCCTTGTACAAGAATGTTTGCAGCACAGGATAAAATGAGAAACAACCCACATGTTCCTCAACATCAGAATGGATAAATGAAATATGTGGTATCATTGTATTATGCAGCAGGGAACACGAGCCAACAAGACAAGCAACCGCAAAGAGAAATCACCAAGTGACAAGAGGATACATGCTGTGCGATTCCATACACACAGTGCTTCAAACTAGAAAGAGAAAAAGCTGTAGTGTTTAGGAATCCAAAACAAAGTGGTAAAATATGAGGATATGCAGGAAAGTTATCATCACAGACTCCCTTCGGGAGGGGAGCGAGGGAGTTGGAATGAGAAAGGATCTTAGGAGCTTCTAGGGTTCTGGAATGGTTCTGTCTCAACACAGATGATGGTGACATGGTATTCGCTTTACAGAGATGGAAAAAAATGTTGCACAAAAGTGTTTTATGTGCTTTTCTATTTATGGTATTAAGCAATTTTAAACGATTTAAAATAAAGATAAGAATCAAACAGGACAAGACAATTTATCAAATTACGAAACAAAAAAGAAAGAAAGAAAAAGTTTACAGTTGGGAAAGCAGTGGGCCAGGTGCATCTTGTTCCATAAGATGAACCTGGAAAGAGTGGCACTTGTAAAAGGGCAGGTTTCATGAGATCAAACAGCAGCAAAAAACAGGCGGGAAGAAAGAAAAGAAACTAACTCACAGCTATAGCTGCTTTGTTTGTTGTTTTTGACACAGGTCGCATTACACCCAGGCTGGCCCTGAACTCACATGTAGCCCAGGCTGGTCTGGAATCTGCAACCCACTTATCTCAGTTTCCTGAGTGCTTGGACTATAGTCTTGGGCCACCATCTATAGCTGCTTAAAAACAGAATTTTTCCTTATAAAAAAAAGTGAATTCCCTGTCTGTGAAGCTAGCCAGACATGGGGTGGATAACTGCTGGGAGGGAGGAATATTCTGGGGAGGATTCAAAGACTACAGGAGGCAGTGTATGGACTATCTCTTCAGACCTAGGATTCTGTGATTCTATTTCCCATTCTCATCAATTATAGATGAGCCTACTTAGAAAAACAAAAACAAAACAAAACAAATAATGGTCCAAATGTCCTGAATGTATAAATTAAATAGAGCTCCTTGCAATAACTGACCAGTATATTTTTAAATGCTTACTTTCAAGCCATTAACTGACCAAAATTAAAGGAGGAAGAAAGAATCAAGGCATTTCAAAACAACGCTCAAGGAACCATTGCCACATAGGAAATCCAACAGTAAAGGAAGATCTGCTATCAGAAACAAGGAAGCCAAGGATTCAATTCACTCATGGTGTGTCTCAAATGCATGTATTGGGCTGGGGATTTAGCTCAGCGGCACAGCGCCTGCCTGGCAAGCGCAAGGTCATGAGTTCAATTCCTGGTACCGGAAAAAAACCAAAACCAAAAAAAAGACTATCTCTTCAAATGGATATATTCTTTTGAGATAAATTATTAAAATAGATTGGCTTCATAAAAGTCATGGTATTCAGAAGCTTTATTGCCTTTCATTAAATCACAAGGCTTCAACAGCTCCATCCCCCAGGTAGTATCTGTGGCTCAATTCAACATTTTGACACTTTCAGAGAAAGACAGGTGAAGCTTACCTTAGAATCTATGGCAAGAAAAATAAGCACTGTTGAGCTGGTAATAATCTAGGATGTCATCCATTCCCTTTTCAAAGCTCATGTATTTTAACCAGTTTTCTGTTTTATAAATATTGCCACGACTCAACACATCTATGAGGAGATACAACATTACCCACAGCTCTCATTCTGTTTGCTAACTAATTATATCAACAACCTGAACCAACTTAACACTGTACAAAAACACAGCTGACTTAGCAATCTGTAAATTATACATGTACATAAATCTGGACCAAAATGTGCTACGTTTCACTCCTGTATGGATTCTTACTGGCACCTATAATTGTTTGATACAGGTTCCTGCACATAAAACATATGTTCTTCTGCCCAGAATGGGACCATTTAGAGTAATATTTTTGTGGTTTCCTGGCACTAAGGTCGGCCAGCTGTCCTAAGACAGATCTCCTATTTACTTTGGTGAGCACTCTGACAAGAGCCTGAAAATTTAAGCAACCATCAAAAAGATATTCTGAACAACACTTTCCAAACACGACTATAAAGAGAAACAGGCTAGCTTTGCCTCTGTGGCAACAAAGTCAATAAGATTTTAAACAACCACTGATACCATCATAGGAAAAGCCATTATGCCTGCTGCCTACTTGCAACAATCAGAAAGAAAAAGAGAGATACTCACCAAATCTCTCCTTCAAGTGGCATTCAAAGTGTATTTAAAAAACAGTTGAATAGCTTTTAGAGCCAGCAAGACCAGTAAGCATCTTAAGAATGTTTGTCAAATACAATGACAGGCCAAAATAACAGGTGCAACAGTCACTGTGGAATAGGCCCCAGATTTAGTAGGGTGTGACTTACTAGGAGGATGGTGGATTTCTTGTTTTCCACTATTTCCCCAGTGTTCAATCAGTATGTTCAGTAAATCTTTGTTGAATAAAACAGTAACAATTCCTGGCTTGTCTCTGATCTACCTTTGCCTACCTTTTTCTAACTCTGCCTCTTATTAACTATAAGTGGAAGCATTTAACTTTAGGATTCTTAGCTCTTTAAACTCTAAAATGGAGACACTGCTTCTCCATTGCTGGCTCGTGAGAATTAAAGGTGACAGTCTATGGAAAGTGACTTGGGAACACAGATGTGGAATGTCCCTTGTCCACCACTGCCTTCTGCTAAACCACTGACAACATGAGAAGACTTAAGCTTCTTGAAACATGACTGGCCTCTCCTTTGCCCTGTTATTCTGTTTGAATATGGAAGTGTGGCTGTTGGCCAAAATGGATGTTGTTCTTGTTGTTATAACATTTTGCTTAGTCTCCACTGGGAAATTATGCTTCTTCAGAGAAAATAATGGCAACACAAGGAATGCTGTTGCATGATGTGTTATAAAGAATATGATTCTGGGGATGTGTCATTTCTGTCCTTAAATATTTAAGGAAAGTCATTTGCATCAATTTCTCTATACAATGATGGGGAGAGGAAGCCAGACTAGATAGTGTCTAAAGTCCATATCACCCTACTACTGTATGATATTACAAATACTAGATATTCAAATCACCCAAAATAAGACCAGTTCTATCACCCATTAGCATATGAGTCATTTTTTTTAAAGGATAGCAAAACAGTTCCGTGGATCAAGGTACAAGGACGAGAGAGAAAACAATGCTGCAAGAAGGATGTGTAAGATCCTCAGAAATCACCAGCCTCAGGCACTCTTTGTTCAGCCATTTTCACTAAGTCACATAATATTCCTAGAACTCAGTTTTCTGATCTGTAAAAGAGGAACAATAATACCAGATAGGGCTGTTGGGATAAAATACCTAATAAAATTATTATGAAGTATAGCTATTTAAAGGTAAAATGCAATTTAAATGCTGTACTCTCCAAAAATAGGTTGGTGAATTTTAGGAGGAGACAATCAATATTTTTAAATAGACTTTTTCCATCACAGTAAAATAATGCATGTAGATATTGTGATATTTCTAAGAGTTCACTTTTTTGTCCATTCATGTTCAGGGGATATTATGAAAGGGATCGCTAAAAATATAAATCCCATATTTCAAGATTAGCACTTTTTCATCTGAAATAATAATTTTAGAAGTTCACCCAACTTGCCCAAGATGTTTTGTTTTGTTGCTGATTGGTTAATTGAAATCAAGCTGTTGGACCCAGTGCTGAGATGAAAATTCCAAGGCTAAACATATTCCCAGCCACTGGCTCTATTGACAGGCTATTCACGCATATGTCGGGGAAGTGGCTCAAGGATCAACTACAGGAGAAGGTATCTGCCTTCCTGGCTCCCAGACCTCAAGGTCCTCTGTCAAACCCAACAAGCCCTAGGACTGCAGCAGGTGGGACCCTCCTCCTGCTCCTTGTACTCACAAACCCACACAGCACGAGTTAGATGTAGAGTGTCCCTCTAACCCAGAGGACTGTCCTTGATGTGAAAGTCATGTCATTGACAATGGGACCCCAAAATCTCAGCAGGCCAGTGACAATAGCAAGAACACACAGGAAGTCTTAAATAAAGAGTTACTTTAAAATCAATAATCACCTCTGGCTTTTTTATGGTGGCAGGGTTTATTGTGGCTGTTCCTTTAGGAATTATGCTCCCTGCATCCCCAGGTAATGACTGTGACCTTGCTCTAAAAGCCACCTCTGCTGACTTGAATAAGGAAGACCTTGAAGGGAAAGGTAACTGACCAGAAACCCTCTCTAACACTCTTATTCTTAAGAAACACAATTTAAAAAAAAAAGATCATTTCCAAGAAAGCAAGTAACTCATGACGATTTGCTATCCTAGGTGATATTCTTTTTCTTATAAGATAAACTTAAATCACTTTTGCATTAGAGTATTTATTAGTAGCACAAGTTATTTTTTCATGCCCTTCCCCTGAACTCCTAACTAAATCCAAATGGAAACTCATCGTTTAAAACACCATCTCCTAAAGGCTTGGAAACTGCGATATTTACACATTATTAAAACCCATTTCCTGAGTTAGCTCCTCGCCCTCTCTTGGGAGAAGAATGTCACCGTCTCTGGACCTGAGCAGGGCCCAGGCGCCAGCCAGCATCTCATGCTGGGCTCCCTCTCCTCGCAGCCCTGATGAACAGGTGCAAGCTGCCGCTGCCCAGTGACGGGGCCGCTCTGTAAGTGCTTCAGCCCTGTTGCCGCGCTGCGGGGCCAAAAGGCACTTGATATGGTTCCCTCTCGTTCCTGCTCCCAGGACTCTGGCCTCTAAGGGCTTCATGCTGCTGTTGGTCTTACCACAGGGAAACAGTGCTGACTACTGCTTCCCTGGGCGACGGATCGACCCGTGCGTGTGGGGCTTCGTGGGTGAACGGGACTTCACCGTGGCATTTGTACCTGTAACCATTTAGCACACTCTGCCCCTCACTTCCCTCCGGGTCCAGGAAAATCATTTGACCCTCCTGAGTCAACCTCGAAGCAGGTGGGTGGGCGAAGGTGTGGGATGAAGCAGACACCCCGGCCCACAGCACGTCCCAGGGTCCCGCGTCCCTGCACCTCAGACTTGCAGCTGCGGGCGTGGACGAGGACACAGCCGCATCTCTGCGCCCGAGCGGCCGGAACGGGTCGGCGGTGCCTGCGGCCGGCTTCCCCGGGGAGGGGCGCCTGTGACCGCTCCGGAGCCCCGGACTCCGCGAGGGCGGCCAGGAGCGGGCACTTTGCCGGGACTTCGCGCCGCTCCCTCGGAGGAGACGCTGCAGGGCGCCCCGGGGCTCCCTGCTCCAGGGCAGGGGCGCCCCAGAAACCCGCGCCCTGCCCACCTCCCTCAGGAAGAGGCGGCCTCGGACGCCCGCGCGTCCCGGGGCTGCTGCATCTGCGGACACCGAGCGGCCGGAGGCGCCTGCAATAAAAGCATGGATGAAAACATTAAAATAATGCCTACCCGAACCCAAGCGCTCTCCTTACCATTGGACCGCCGGACAATGTTCTCCAGAAACGTGTTCTGCGGGGCCACCAGTCCCCTCCGGCCGCCGGCCATGGTCATCCTCGCGGCGGCTCTCACCGCCGCAGGCAGCTGGGCGCGGGGCCCGCGCGCGATCCCGCCTCGCAGCACGCCATGCACCCCGCCGCGCCGGCCGTTGCCGTGCGCCTTGCGCCCTCCTCCAGCCGCCCGCAGCCTGCGGGTGGGCGGGGAGACGCGAGTGCAGGCTTGAGGCTCCCCCTACCGGGCGCCCCCACCGCGGGCCGGGGAGACAAAGCGGGACTCCCGGCTCCGCTGGAGCGAGGCTGGCGCGGCAGCGGCACCCTCGGGCACAGCCCGACCTGTGTCTAGTACGCGCCGTGCTTGCGGGAGCGGCGCTCCGTGAATGCACCCCCGCAAGGGCCCTGGGATTGGACACTCTTCCTACGCGCCGCTTGAACTCGCCCAGACCTCTGGAACACCGGCCTGCACCGCCCCAGGGCTTGCAAGCTGATCAGTGCCAGGTACTGGTGCTTTACCCGTGATCGATGAAGTTGTTGGAGGGCAGACTTGCAGAGTGACTGGCAGGCTCTGCTCCAGAGGAGGGACCCTGGGTAAAACAACCTTCGGCACAATGTGTCCACTCTACCCAGCAAGTACTTGAATACCATCTCATGCCTAGCGTGTAGCGTTAGGAACAGGAATGAACTGGCTGACAAACGTCAAAGCCAAGGACTGGCCTCCGAGGTGGGTGTTTAGGGCAGCTTCCCGAAGCGCATCCGGGAGCAGTCATACAGGCAAGGCCCAGCCTTGGCGTGGAGAACGAGGGCGGCTCTGAGGAACCAGCGCTGCCCTCCGCGCCTGGTCCTAGAAGAGATCCTAGCCGCCTACAGCTTTCAGACAGGAGCCACGACCTTCCTCCTTTGTTCTGGAATCTTCACATCTGTCCTTTTGCTACCATGTGAGTGCGTGTGGCGAGAGACGAAGCCCCTGCCCCGCAGAAAGGATGACACGGATCACCTGTCAACACAAAAGTGCAACTGACCCTGGAGCCTCGCTTGTCTGAGTCTACCGTCCTGACACCTCCTAGTGTGCTGCAAAGACACCCTGTCTCAGTTTGTTGGTCTCAGAAACAGAAAGGAGCACCTTCCCAGCAGGGTCTCAGTCGCTGTGAACATCGAAGGAGGTCCTGTAGGGGACAGCACTCTGCATTTGAAGTGCTATACCAAGGTCAGACAGTCATCGTGGGTGTGACTAACAGACTGGGCCACTAAAAATACAGTACCACCCTCTGACCACTTGCCTGGACATCCAGTAAGCAGATGACTTCCTGCAGTGAACAGTTCAACAAGGCTGGCATAGGCTTTGAAATGGAAGCGCTGCTCCATCTTTTCCAGAAGATAAAGCTACCAGATGGATTCCTTAAACCCTAGCTCCCTCTAGTGGTCCTTCCTTCTATTACAAATGAATAAGGAATGCTAGTTGGAGAGAACTGGACTCTGGAGTGTGCTGAGCTGAGCTAGTGTGGTGCCTGCCCACTTCATGATTGAGTTCATTTGAATAAAACTCTTAGAGTTGTGTTTTCTGCTGGAGAAACACGCCTGAGGAGGATTTTCATGACAATATTAAAAATTCATCAAGAACCTCATAATCCTGCTTATGAAAGGAAGATTTAAAAAGAATGGGGATAAACCATCACAGAGTTAATAAAATTCTCAGATTTTAATGAGCCCACATGTTACAGGGCTTAGATAAAAAAGAAACCGATGAGATTCTCTTGAGGTGTGTGGCGTGAAAGTCTGGTAGTTGCGATAAGCAGAAGGGACGAGGAAATGCCTTCTGTTTGCAGTGCACTGTGACCAGCAAACTTCGTATGCCTGTGTGTACAGGCACCTTTTGAATACTGTGATTTTTAGAGGCACTCTTGAAGAAATTAAAAGTCCTAAAGTGACACTGAAAGTCAGCTTTTGTCTACTCCTAGTAGGACAGTGTTTCAGGGTTTGTGAAAGCACATGTTGCTGAGCCTCCATTCGTTACCTGGCCCTCAGCACATCTGACTGTAGGAGTAGAGTCAGTTCCAGGAAAGACTCCAGCCTTCCTGGTGTTGCTTATGTAATTCTCTTCTCTGTCCCCTCTACATTCCGTGTCACACCCACTCCTCTTGAACTTCCCTCTGACTCTCAGAGCAAACCCTAATCTTACAAATTCATCAACATTTGGTAACACACTTGTACAGGATGCACAATATACCAGTGTGCCCTGGTAACCCATGCAGAGCCCCTGTATTTTACAGTAACAGACAAAATCCTCTTCATTTAAAGGCACAATCGTAAAAACTCACCAGAGTGTCAACTGAACTGCTTCCGAACTCCCCGGCCTAGAGCTTTTACCAAGAAAGCTCGTCTGAGAGGAAAGCTCCAGAACTTTTACTCCAGTGTCTCTGGGCTTGTCTTCTTCCTCTGTATTATGTTTACCCCTCCATGTAACACACATTTGTGTCCATATCACACAATAGAGCAAGCTCCTTGAAACACAGACAAACTGAGCAATCCTTGTGCACGTGAAAATGCAAACATGCTGTATGAGTGAGATCACAAAAGAAACAGAATGGGTACAGAATGCTGCATAGAGAAGACAGAGTTGGAGGGCTGCAGATGGGCTGGGGGGAAAATCCAGACGACACCTTTCTTTGCACAGCAGCAGCAACGAAAATAATCACAAGAAGAGGAAGCTGATGCCATGCCACAGAGGGGACAAGTGGCATTGTGCCAAGACAGGAACTGCATTTTTTTCCTTTCATTAAGACTATGAGGTATGGGGAAAGGTTTCAGAAAACTGAGAACTTCTCACACATAGGAGATTTTCCTGTGAGTCCTAGAAGGCTGAGGACTCAGGAAGGGCAGCCCAGGGATTGATGGTCACTGGCCACAAAAGCAGAGGAGAAACGAGATATAATGGTGATTTTACTACTTAGCCTCCCCCATACACTTTTCTTTCCTCTTTCTCATATCCTATGGATTAATTTCTCAAATTTTGCTTTTTTTAAATTCCCCATTCCTTCTACCTTTACTAGGATAACTACTACGTTTTATAAATTTCTACATAGCTAGTTAACTTTATACTATTGGTGTTCTGTTATTAGTAAAGTCATTCCATTTAGTAGATGTTTACTGTAGGTCAATATTAGTTTCTCTTAGTGTTCATACTATAATTATAGATTTTTCTCCTATGGTTAAGGGTACTCTGTATTTGACACTATAGTTAATGCTGATTTTATTACCATAGCCAAAGTGACATAGCTGTTGCTATTGTTTTTTGTCGGGGGAGGATGCCAATATCTGGATTGTCTTGGGGTTATTAACAGTACTGTAATCAATTACAGGAGAACTAGGTAAAATATACCGCAACCTCCCACCCTAAATAGATGACAGTGGTTAGATACTGGGACATAGGCAAAGGCCAATAGTTAGCACACCCAGAGGAAACCAATGAAAAGCAGACATAAACTGAAGAGGCCCCATACTGGAAACAAAGCTTTCTACTACAATCAAGCTTCAACATAAAAACAAACAAACAAAGTAGGAATATGAGAAGACAAGCCAACAAAATGTCTCCAAAAATTCCCATCTCCCCCAAAGCTAATCCCTGGGGCATGGAAGGGAAGGAAACCAAAAGCCACATATCTGAGTTATTAAAAATTATATCAAGGGAGATAATCAAACAGATGAATAAGGGATTTTGCAAGCTCACAGATGATGTAAGGGATATTTGGGCAATAAAATGATCATCAAGTCTACAGAAAACACTAATAAATGCTAGCAGAGCTAAAAGAAAAAAAAAATGACCAGTATAGAAAAGCATTAGAGTCCATAAAAAGTCTCTAAATAGAAATCCAAAAGAGTAAAGATTCTGTCAAAAGTATAAACAGCAGAAATGACCAAAGTGAGGATCAGTATCCTAATAAGATATGGCTATTGTCAGTGACCAGTTAATGAGAGAAGCCTTAAAAAAGAGAATATGACAAATGGATCAAATAACTCCTAGATGATGAAAAGACTAATCTAAAATTAATTGGAATTAGTGAAAAAATCAGAAGACAGCACAAATGGCGTAAAAACTTTTTGACTGAAATAATAGCAGGAAACTGTCCAAATAAAGGAAAAGAATTTAACATACAGATAAGTGAGGCATATAGAACTCTAGATAGCCATGATCAGAAAAGAGCACCTCCCATAACACATCATAGTCAAAATCTCAGAAGTCCTTCACAAGAACAGAATCTTAAAAGTGGGTAGCCAAAAGTAATGCATCACTTATAAAGGTAAATCCATTACAACTACAGAAGACTTCTCAACACAAATCCTAAAGGCCAGGTGAGCTTGGACTGAAGTGTTTCAAGCCCTAAAAGAAAACAATTTCTAACCCAGGCTAATATAAACTGCAAAACTCCTTCCAAATTGGTGGAGAAGTAAGATATTTTCATGATAAAAAGCATTTAATCAAATTCATGACCACAAAACCAGCACTCAGAAAATTCTCAAGGATATCCTAAGAGACAATAAAGCTAGGAATGACAAAAGGTTTAACCAAATGAATGCATCAGTTAAGAAAGATAGGGAATTAGCAATAGGAAAATAAAGTGACAGGAATGAGTCAGCACCTATTAGTAATGACACTCAGAGTGAATGGTTTTAGTTCACAAATCAAAAGACACAGACTGGCAGAATGGATCCAGAAATAAAATTCAGTGGTATGCTATATACAGAAGCACATTTAATCCAAAAAAGAAACCCATAGACAAAAAAGCAAAGGTTGGGAAACATTATTCCATGTAACAGGAACCCCTCACCCAAAAAACAGTTGTAGCTATCCTATACTTAGACAAAGTGAATTTAAAGCCAAACATGATCAAAAGAGGCAAAGAAGGACATTACATATTGGTTAAGGGAACAATCCAACAAGAAAGCATAACAAGTATTAACATAAATGCACCAAACAGCAACACATCTAACTTCATAAAAAAGTACTACTGGAACTAAAATACTAGATAAACATACCCAAAATTATACTGGATGTTTTAGTTTCTTTTCTCATTACTGAGACAAAATACTCCACACATAAATTTAAAGGAGGAAAGATTTATTTTGGTTCACAGTTTTAGTCCATAATCAGCTGGCTCTAAGGCAGGGTTGCATGGTAGAAAGGCATGACAGGAGAGGGGAAAAAAACAGTTCATGCCATGTAAGGTAAAAGGCAGGAGGAAACAAAACCAGAGAGCCAAAAGCAACAGCAGCAGCTCTTTCTGTTCCTTATATTATATCCAAGCTACACACCCTTAAGGTAGGTAGCCCTCACACCCAGAGTGGGCCTTCCCATTATCCACACCCAGAACTATGCCAAACCAATCAGTGAACTAATTTAGTAATCACACAACCTTGACCCCAGCATGAATCACTTAATCCCACCATCACACAACTACTTCTAGCATCACACACTTTAGATCCAGCCATCTCTAAAAAGCACCATCACTGAATACATGAGGCTTTGAGAGGATATCCAGACACAAGCCATAAGAGTAGGGGACCTCAGTACTCCACTATCATAGGTGGATAAACTAGATTTAAAAATCAACAAAGAAATATAAGAGCTGAATAAAACCTTCATACAAATGGATATAACACATTCACAATGGGGCCATAATTCATATGTTTTGCTGCAGGGTGGCTCTGATTTGAATTTGATCATCTAACTGGCTTGAGCCACTGGTGGTACATGCTCAATAAGTGAGTGCTACTGTTTTTGCAAAAAAGCCAAACACTTTATGACATTTTGTGCCATCTATACAAATGAGTCTACTTTATGTATAAGTGTTTTAAAGAAATTCATGAATATGAATAAATTTCTTTTAATTTATTTTAATTTTATTAATATATATTATTAGAACATGTTAGTTTCTTTTAATTTAATGAAATAAATAAATTTGTTGATTATTGTAATAATTTTATTGATTTGGGTAGCATTTATATTTGGGCAGTAATTATTAAAGTAAAAAAACTAACTAGATTTAGTCCATTTATACATATTTTTATTAATTTTATTGGTAAAAAGACCAATAAAAGTGACTAGATCCATTTGTACTACCAGTGGTACACAAGCTGCCCAATGGACATGTATACATCTAACACCATTGGTTCAAGCCAGCAGGAATGTGTATAGAGTATTCCACCCAACAACCAAATACACATTCTTCTCAGAAGTATATGGTACTTTCTCCAAAATAGCCCACATAGTAACCAAAAAGCAAACTTATGGAAAAGAATTGCTATTATACCATACACACTATCAGATCATAGCACAAGGGACCTAGAAATCATCAACAAAAAAAACCCAGAAATTATGCAAATACATGCAAACCAAGCAATATAATATTAAATAAACAATAGGTTACAGAAGTCAAGAAAGAAATAAGACAGTTTCAAAATGATAATGCCAAAACAACATACCAGAACTTATAAGACACAATAAAAGCAGTCCTAGGAGGGAAATTTATGGCTGTGAATGCCTACATCACAAAAACAGAGTGAGTCCTTTTTTCTCTGGGCTCCTGAATGTCCTAGAAAGACAAGAACAATCAAACCCAAAGCTAGTAGAAAGAAGGAAATTATAAAGATCAGAGCATAAATCAATGAAATTGAGACCAAAAAAATGCAATGAATCAAAGAGTTAGTTTTTTGAAAACATAAACAAAACGGACAAACCCTTAGCCAATCTAACTTTTGAAAAAAAGGAAAGATCCAAATCTATGCAATTAGAAATTAAAAAGGTGAAAGCACAATGGACACTCCCCAAATCACAAAGACTTTGCAAACCTGTATGCCAATAAATTGGAGAATTCAGAGGAAATTGATAGATTCCTAGATAAATATGAATTACTAAAACTAAACCAAGAAGATTTAAAAACCATGAATAATCCAGTAACAGGCAGTGAAACTGAAGTAGTAATTAAAAAAAAAAAAAGAAAATTACCAACTAAGAAAAGCCCAGGTCCAGATGGATTCACTGCTGAAGTCTACAAAAACTTCAGGGAAGATATAACACCAATATACCTCAAACTCTTTAATTAAATTGAAGGGGAAGGAGTACTCCCAGTCATTCCTGGAAGATAGTATTACCCTGATTCCATAACCAGATAAGGATACAACCAGAAAAGAGAACTACATAGAGATCAATCTCTTTAATGAATATAGATGTAAAAATATGAATTACTAAATACTAAATTAATACTAATTACTAAATAATACTAATACTAATTACTAAATAAATGTAATACATTACATAAACAGAAGCAAGGACAAAAAAATCACACGATCATCTCAGTAGATGTAGAAAAAAACCTTTGATAAAAATCCATCATTCTTTCAAGATAAAAACAATGAAGAAAAAAGGGATAGAAGGACCTCTCAATCTGATAAAAGCATTTATGAAAAACTTACTGCCAACATCATATTACATGGGGAAACACTGAAAGCTTTCCCTCTAAAATCAGGAACAAGTCAAGAATGTCAACTATCATCCCCGTTCAACATAGTACTCGAAACATTAGCAAGAACATTAGGCAAGAAAAAGAAATAAGAGGGATATATATAGAAAAGGAAGAAGGAAAATTATCATTATTTGCAGATAACATGATCCTCTATAGAGAAGAAACCAAGAAAATCCACCAAAAGATACTTAGAATTAATAAGCAAATTTAGTAATGTAGCAGGATATGAAATCAACACAAATAATCAAAAGTAGTCCAGTGCATCATATTTCAGTGATCCATGCATATCCACATTTATAGCAGCAAAATTCATAATAGTTTAAATATAACATGGTTTCTCTTATATGAGAAACCTAAATTATAAATAAAAAGCAAGATAAAAGATAATACGAAGTAGGTATTGCAGGCAGCTGAGTTAGATAGACATATTATAAGCAGACAGAGGTAGGCCCTGGAAGGAGCCAATATGGAAAACAAGATACCTTGCTACTGTGGGAGAGACAGGCACTTCCACTGTGGGCCAGGCCTCAGGACAAAAGATTAAACAGATGCGCCCACATACCTCCCTAGGGATGGACCTCAGGAATTGATATTCTAAATAGGTATCCATCACCTTGAAAAACCAGGAGTCACTAACTCAACCCCCTACAGAAAAGCCCCTGTTCTGTATTCATGTCCACTTACTACAGTGACTCACTTCCCCATTTGATCCTGATTTAATCAATTTTACCGGAGCAATTATACTTGCAATCTTATTGGCTGACCAAAGTTTGGTCCTGCCTCAAGACCCCCTTGTGATTTCCCATGTTTTCTACCTTGGACCTGCCTCACCTTATGGATTTGCTCTATATAAATCTCTAGAAAAGGCAGGTTTCTTGGCTGCCCACTCAGGTCCCCTTCTGTCTCTCAGACAGAAGCTTTCTTTCCCCCGATAGATATATTCTGCTCTTAACCCCTCCCTGTTGTTCCTAAAATTCATTCTTTGATTTTAGAGAACACGAACTCATCCCAGATATCTAGCAGGTTGGGAGTTTCTTTCCCCTATATAATAGGGAGCTAGATCTTTCTTAAATAGGAAAGGAGGAGAGAGAAGGGGAAAGGAAGGTCAAGGAAAGGGGATGAAGAAAGGAACTGAGATGTGCTATGCACATGAACCAGCCCCGCACGAGGAGTGTGAACATTTGGCGCTGCAACTATGTACTAATAAAAGAGCCATGCGTGAGCTAAACGCATCAAAACTTAGTGATTTCTGAATTCAAGAATGAGAGAGAAACTCGAAGGTGGTAGCCAGGATTCTGTCTGGACAAGCAGGTTCACAAGTGAGTCATTTCTTCAGAGAGGAACAAAGAAAATGCCAAAGGCCCTTTTGAGGAAGTTGGAAAACAACTACAAAATACCTGTGCTCTTAAAGCTAAAGTCTGGTTGGATGCGACTGGCAAAAAATAATAAGTTGTTCCATATGTTAGAACATAGATATTTTTCACTGATCTTTAATCATTTCATTCTGAAACTAAAGAAGAATGCTTTAGAGCAGTTGTAATTATTACAGGGAATGTTAACAGCCAGAATCAGGTTATGCCATGGAATCTTGGGAATGGAGCTAGTGCATCAAAAAACGATCTTGTTTTTCAGTCTTTACAAAAGGTCCTTTGACACTGTCCTTTCTAGTTGGCTTCTGTGTCAATTAATTTTAATTGTCAACTTGACTGGATTCAGAAGTTCCTGAACCAGTGACAGGATCCTGGGGGTGCTATACTCATCAGTGAATTAACCACAGACCTTCACAGCTGAAGGCGCAACTAAGAGGTGAGGCCCAGTTGAAGGTGGGTCAGTGGGGATGTGGCTTTGTGGGGTAAATCTCTCTCTGGTGCTCTTCCCGTGCTCCAATTTCTGGTTGCAAAGACCAGCTTTGCTCCCCCAGGCCCTTCCACCATAATGTTTCTGTGTTGGAGTCGGCAGGTCATGGACTGAATCCTCTAAAACTGTGCACCCAAAACAGCCTCGCCTTAAAGTTATACTATATTTCCTCAAAAATAAGACCAGGTCTTATATTAATTTTTGTTCCCAAAGATGCAATAGAGATTATTTTTTCACGTACAACAACCTACATTGATTCATGTACAACAATCTACACTGATTCGAATACAGGCATGTCATCTTCTTCTGGACCATCACCATCACTCTCCAAACCCCAAATTCTGGCCCAAATTTCTTGTGACTCCATTTCCTTAGAACGATTAGCCCCACCTCAGAGCCAGCAACAGAGCTCTCCTTAATGAGCACTTCCCGTCCATGTAGGCTGCTCAGAGTGCATTGGGAACACAGCGTCAGTGATTTTATCCCATGAATTCTTAACTCGAGTCACTACCTTTGGCAGGCCAGGCGTCACAAAGTTTCTACTAAACTGAGTGTTAATTGAAGACTTGAGAGACAGGAATGGCAACAAAAATGCTGACAGTCGATCTACCAAAATTCATAAAACATTTCTCTATTTTGCACAAGCACATAAAGCACATCTGCCATAACACATGACATACTGACTTATGAAGATTCATACTAGATACAACCATGTCTGTCGGTAATCAAGTGTGCACAATATTTGTGTATTGTGTCTGTACTCCGATTGGTCATTTGTCAGAAAGTCTCAAGTTCATCTGTTTATACAGGCATTTACCTCTCATCCAAAGGCTCCCACTTGGGTATTTACAATCACTTAGTTATATTTTATATTATCACTTACTTTAAGTATTAACGTTAATTATATCATTTATTTATATTGTTAGTATTAATATTATTATTTTATAATTTAATAAGTTGTACATTGCAACAGAAGTATTAAATGTGTCCGTCTTGCTGAAGATCTTCACTGAGGCTTATATTGGGGGTGGGCTTATATTCCAATCATCCTAAGAAGTCATGCTAGGGTTGTTTTCCCAGTTGAGGAGGTAGGTCAGAGCCAGTCTACCTCGGCAGGGTGCACACTCACTTGGGCTCATTCTCCCCTGCTGCTTCCAGATGCCACAGGCAAACAGCCTTCCTCCACAGTGTGCTCCTGCCATCCACGCCTGCTTTGGAGCCAGTCAGGTGGGAACTGAAACTGCAGGCCAAGGATGAGCCTTTCTTCCTTTTAATTGTAGGGGTCAGGGAGTTGGCTCTATCAACAGGAAAACTGACCAGTACAGCTTCCTAAATCCATGTGTGGGATTGGAACCTACAAAATGTTACTTTGTTTTAATTCTAACATCACTTTTGTAAAAGCCAGGCATGCCTATAATCCCAGTAATTGGGAAGCTGAGGCAGGAAGATTGCCACAAGTTAGAGACCAACTGAACTACATGTGAGTTCAAGACAGCCTGAACTATAGTGTGAGACTCTATCTCAAAAAAAACCCAAAAACTTTTGTTTGAAAGATCTCTTTGTGGTCTTTGTATTAGTTACTTTCCCCTCCTTGGGAAAAAATATCTGATACCTACTGTATCTCCCCCAAAATAAGACCTAATCAGAAAATAAACCTGAGCACATTCAGATCTGAACTCAACAAGATGAGTGTAGCATCCCTATGACCCAGTCGCCTTCCAAAAACCCCCTTCCAGAACACACAAGACTTTAAGGAGACATTGAGATCTAAACCATAACAGTCTTCTAGCAAAATATTGGTGAATCTAATTAGTACTTTGCTAATTTCCTTATATTAGTTATCCATTACTGCACACAAATTATACATGAGTTAGCAGCCTAAGACAAACCAATATTTATCATCTCAAAATTGACATGGATAAGCAATTTAAGGACAGCTTGGCCTGGATACCTTTGGAACACATCCTCTCGTGAGCCTGCAGTCCATTTTTGTCTGGGACCACAGTGTTATCTGTAGGCTCCATAAGGACAGCATCTGGGTTGAAGCCCCCTATCACTTTCAGTAAGATTTAACTTTTCCTGGCTTTGTAGGCAGAAGCTCCTTCCATTCCTAGCCACATGGGTCTCTTCACAGGGCGGCTCACAATACAGCTGCTGGCTCCCCACAGAGCCGGTGAGAGGGTATAGAGCAAGTGTCTGAGACAGAAACCAGACTTGTAGCGCCCTAATCTCAGAAGTGACATCTCACCTTTGCCACTTGTTCTATTCTGTTCAGTAAAACCCAAGCCCACACTCTAGGGAGAGATCATTGAAGCTGCTCACCACATCTACTTTTGACCCTAAGCTGCTTGTTTCTACTTTGATTATTCAATCATTGTTCACCACAAATATTCTCTATGTTTAAGATGTTCAGGTCCCTGAACTCCTCTGTTCATTAGCATGACCAACAATACCATTTTGACCTCTATTCCCCTTATCCCTTCCACAAAATACCTGGTACCTGCAACTTGAGGGAGGAGAGATTTATTTCAGCTCGTGGTTATAGTCCACGGTCTGCTGGGTCCAAGGTGGAACAGCATGGCAGAGGAGCATAAAGGAGGAAAAGTTGCTCCTGTCATGGCATCTAGGAAGACTAAAGGAGGGAGAGATAAATGCCCTTCTAGGCTCAGCCCCCACGGATCCGTCTTTTCTGACCAGACCCTGCCTCCTAACAACAAGTTAGCTATATGGACCTCACAGTCCAACCATCTTCCAAAGCCCCACCCATGAGCACAGGCCTGAGGCTCTTGGGAGGAGTCTAGATGTAAACCAAACATTCCCAAATGATTCAGCTCAAATGACACAGTCTGGCATTTCAGTAACTTTCTCATCACTGTCTTAAACTCCTTTGCTTCTCTGTGTTTTCATAATACCCAAACCTAAATGAGAACATTCTCTGTTTTTCCTGTGCCTGGACAGCTGCAGGAAGTTGCAAAACAGGTGGGATTGCATCGATGTATGTCAGTGGCTTCCGACCCCAGGAGCCCTCGACACTGTCCTGCAGTTATGCTACACTGCTCTGGCCAACTTGATTCTCACTGTCCATCATTTTAAACTTTCTTCTTCCTTTTCACTGTCCCAATTTCAAATTTGTGCCCCTCCCAAACAAAGGTCAACAATGGGCATTCCTTTCCACCACAAACACCTGTTTACAATTTCTACCACCTCTCAGCTTTCCACCTTTTCAAATAGTATTCTCTGGATCCTTTCCACTGTTGCCTTCTCAGGAGGCAGTCTTATACCTTCTCCACCTGTGTCTTCCACAGCTCCTCTCTGCTGAATTTCTCTCACTGGTAAGAAGTAAAATGTTCTGATCCCACTTCCCGCCACCAGCTGCTGTCTTATATTTCCCCTCTTCACCAGTGATGGTTGAGAACTTGCCCACACTTCTAGTCCACTTCTTCATATCCCATGTTCTCCTCAGTCCCTCTGTTTCTCCTCCATTCTCTACGAAAGCAATGCTCACCAAGAGCCTTCATAACACTAAGGACAATGAACATCATTCACATCATATTACTGGACCTCTTGGTGGCATCTGAAATACACTTTTCTTTTGGATTCTGGATCCCATATCTTAATTTTCTTGTTATATTTCTATAGTGGCATCATTCATATTTATGGTGTTCCAGCACCCTTTAAACACATCTCTATATTGTGTCAATTTCCTTTGTTATGAGTCCCATGCACTAAAGCCAGTACCAGAGCCTGTATTTCCAGCCCACATCTAACCCAGTATTAGCACATGATTTAGATCCTACCACTCAGATGCATACACATCAGACTTGGACATAGAAAAAAATTATGTGAGGAAGGAAGCAAGTCAAAGTCGTTCTTCTTGCATAGGTAATTGTGAGTTTTAAATTTGGTTATGTACATAATTAGAATATTTTCTGGCATCACAGAAAGTATGTAAGTGTTAGGTGTCATTCTTAAAGGAACAATGATAGTTCTGATATTTTTGAGGTAGCAAGAAATATATTTAGTGATCACAAAAATCAGGGTGACCTTCATTACCCTATTGTAGGTAGTCTCTAATAACCCCTAAAATATTTTAGAAGTCTTATTATCACCAGTGATAAGTGCTGGATCTTGCATGTTCTCCCCCCCCCCCACCAAAGTCCATGTGTTGAGGCCTTGGTCCCCAGGGTGGAACCTACTGGGAGGTGGTGGAAACCATTTGGAGGTGGGGCCAAATGTGCAGTCCTTAGATCATTAGAGGGAGATGTTGAAAGGGATTGTGGGATGCCTTTGAAAGGGATTGTGGGATGCCAGGCCCTCTCATTTTCTCATTTGCTTCCTGGCAAGGAGGTGAGAAGCTCACTCCACCACATGCTCCCTACCTTTGAAATTTGGCACACCAGGCAGAGGCCCTTTGGTTCACCTGGTCTTGAACTGTAACTTCCACAACGTGAACCAAAATGACCTTTTTCTCTTTATAAGTTAATTATCTCAGGTATTTTGTTTTAGTGGCAGAAAGCCATCTACCACCTCCTGGGTCAGCCAAGGATTGTCATAGAATGTGAGGCACGCAAAGCCACCTAAGGACCTTACACTGTAGCTCTGCAGGAGAAAAGGTCATGGATAGGCCAGCAAGTGAGGAAATAGATGAAGTTGTTTCATGTGAGCTATAGGAAACTGGGAGTTCAGTGTGATTTTAATAGTAGTATTAAATGCTACCTCCACATTTCACGGTGTGGCCAGCTGCAGAAAGATGTAGTCAACATTCACATGTGGAATTTATTCCCTAAGGAATTTAGCCCAGAGGGCATGAATTAGCCAGAAACAGGGACTCCCCTCCCCTACTTTCCCACCAAGGTTTAGAATTAGCTGTGACTGCAACTTGTGTAAAGCAAAAGGAGTCTTCATTTTTAAGTCACTGTTTTATAAAGCTAAATAAATACCTAAGTGATATGGGATGATATGTGTGATCTCATAAAATCAACATATCTGTAAAGTGGGAATATTGCAATGTCTTCTTCACTTGGTTGCAATGAAGAGTGGTTAAATACATTAATAAAGGTAAAGCAACAAGAGCAATGTCTGGTACACTATCAGTGTGCATCTGTTTGTTTTCAGTCATACACCTTATACTATATAGTTTCCTTTGACTGTTCTAAAAACAGTATATGCAACCAAACTGCCTGAAATTCAGGAACTGTGAAAAGAAGAAAAAACATAAATTCTAGGGAGCTAAAGTCATCTCCTCCCCTCCTTAGTCTCCCAGGAAGTTGTAGAAGGTGTGGCAAAGGTGTGAGGGTGTTTATTGCAGATGACACGACTAAAGCCAGACATACCCATCCCAATCTGGGTATGGGACTGCACTTGAACACTACACTGCCTACCCCAAGCTCTGCATTCCTCCTCTTCCTTCTCCTCTTTCTCTTCCTCTGCACACCAAGGAGTCTGACTCCTCCATGGCCTTTTAGCAGCATTTTTATATCCCAAGCCACACAAATGGTTACCCATTGCACCCAGAAAATCCAGGATGGCAGCATAACAGGATTTCCCTCCCTCTGCCTCAATCTGTTTGGATAGCTTTGCCTTGGTTACACTACACATGTTCCTAAACACACAAGACTTCTGTCTTCACTAACCTGGGGTTTGCTTCCCACTTCTCTTCACTTACCAATCTGTTTATTCACTGTGGCCATTCTTTCCTGAAAACACGGTGTCCTCATTGACAGGCCCCTCTGCGGCTGCCTATCAAGTCACTTAGTATATTATCTTTTGGTAAGAAGTACATAGACTGAATTAGCATGTAATTCAATTCAATTTGCCCATGTAAGGAAACAATTGACTATTGCAATCCAGTTCTAAAAGTACTGTTATAAATCATCCTGGGGAAAAAAGTGAATAGGACACAAAGAAATGGTGCATATATGCTCTCCCAATAGCTCCTCTTTGGAAGGGCAAGTACAGAAGTAACAAAACTGAAGGCCAAAATGTCATATCAACTTTTGAAATAAATGCCAGGGACTAAGTCTCTTAACGTTCTGGGAGTTGTGGGGAACGCTGTGAGCAACCAAACTGTTACTTTTAGAACATTAAAGTAAATAATAAAAGCAGAGACCCTCCATTTGGAGAACATGCTTCGCTCTTACTTTCTTTGTTAGAATAACATTTAAACTGTACACAACTTTCTACCATCTTAGAAAAGAAATCAAAGTCTAAAATATGGGGGAAAGTTAAAAATTGTACAGCTAAAGTTAATCTCCCAGTCCTGCTAAATAAAAAAATGTAGGTACCAAAAGTCTAAACATAAAAATACATTTTCCTGATTTTCTTTAAAAGGAGTAAGAAAGAAACTACTTTGAAAATCAAGTTTATTTATACTCATTCTGGACAAATTGCTGATAGGTTATTAAACAGATAGTTTGGGATCTGGGAAGGTAAGAGTTAACTACTGAGAACTAAAATGAGTAAATCAAGTAGAAAAAGAAAATTATAAAAGCATTTGGAATAGGCCAGAGATTCCTTGTGTCTTCCATGAAAAAATACAATGTCTAGCACATACCTCCAAGTTGTCTCATTCTAGGGGGTCTTGGTGCATTTCATGGTCTTTGGACTGTAAGTTGTAGACAATTGGTAGAAATGTAAATTATTCTTTTCCAGAGATATGCTAATGAACTTTTCTGGTGAAAATTCATTTGATTTTCCTTACTTCATGTGAAGGAAAGTAGTTTTGCATTTTTGAAGCAAATTCTTTAAATATTCCAGGTGGCCTATATAAGTGTCTGATTTTTGGATTTTCCTTTGAACCATTTTTGTAGCATCTTACTAGCTCCCTGTTTAATTAATGAGTTGAATAAAATTTCAACCTGTACTTATTTTGCTTTTGTGCAACATGCATGATTTTTCTTTAAAAACAGATGTTCACCAGGCATGATGGCACACACCTCTAATCCCAGCACCTGGGAGGCTGAGGCAGGAGGATCATTGCGAGTTTCAGACCAGCCTGGGCTACAAAGTGAATCAAGGCCAGTATGGACTTCATAGCTAAACCCTGTTTCAAAAAGACAAAATAAAGAAAGAAAGAAAAGAAAAGTAAAAATTTAAAACAGGTGTTCTTTTCTGGAAGAAGCTTCCAGGCAGAAGGAGTGATGATATGTTTTGAAAATACATCAATAAACAGTCATGAGAAAGAACATCATGTGTTTGCAGCAGAATAGGAGAGTGAGAAGGTATTGGTCAGTTTTCTGTCACTATGACAAAATAACTTGAAAAACAACCTATAAGAAAGAAGGGTTAATTTGGCTCATGGTTCCAGAGATTTTCGAAGTCCATACTCCATGGGCTCCATTGCCTTCAGGCCTGTGGTGAGGCAGCACATTATGGTTGGACCATATGGCAGGGGAAATTGCTCACCCCCAGCAGACAGGAGGCAAAGGACACTCAGAGACAAAAAGGACACTTCCCAATATCCCTTCAAAAACATGCTCCCAGTGACTGAACTCCCTTTCCTTAGGCTCGTCTCCTAAAGGTTCTACCCCCTCCCAAGAGAGCCACTGGCTGGGGACCAGACCTTCAACACATGGGCCTTTGGGGAGCATTTCAGTCCAAACTACTGTAGGTGGCAAAGCTCTAGACAGCAAGTAACAGTTACGTCAATGTGGCCCTTCAATGTAAAGGAACTGAAAGGTGTACTCACAGCTGGGACCAAAACCCCTTCTAGGAAGGATACTACAGTTTTTAGAGACAATACTTGGAATGCTGCTTGCTGATACACAGCAAGGCATGAGTGTCAGCAGGGACCAAATTAAATATACTAGGAGGTTGCTGAAATGAACTTCCTAAAACAAAGAAAAAAAATTATTTCAGCTCCTGAAAAAGTGAAGAGGAAAATTGGGCATATAATGTGTAGTCAGTTACCATGTAGAGTAAAGAGCCAATAAGAAAATGAAGACTCAGAGTAGCTGGAAAACATTTCAACAAAGGGACTCTTAATGTTCAATTTGAGGCCATTTGTGTTGGTATAATATAAACCCTTCCAAAATTAGCTTTGTGTCAGCTAGTTTTATGAGAATTCTATAAGTGTTTGCAGGTATTAAAAAGAAATAGAATTTCATATTCGAATTGCTGTAGACACCAGCCACTAAAACCTGAGCCTATAGGCAGGGGCATTAATGGAAAGATGCTCTCCGTGGAAACACAGAGATCTTAGAAAGGAACTCCATTTTCCTAGAGCTTGAGATAACCTTCTTTAGTGTTCAGTGGGTAAGGGATCTACAGCTCACACGTGGGTTACATCAGCCAAGCACGAAGAGTTTTAACTTGGCTTGGAAGTGATGGAGACCCACTGAGTGGCGGGTGTGCCTAAATAACCATGCTCAGAGTTTAGGAAAGGACAGGAAAGGGCCCAGCAGGAGACCTGATACTGAGAGAGCAATGGAAGGGGTGGTCAGAAAAGATAAGTGGGAAAAGGGATTAAACCTAGGCACTAAAAATACACTCATAAAACCCAGGACAAAAAGCAGTGCTGTGACTGACAGAGTAATCAGGAGACCGGGCATTGGTTTGGGTCACTGAGTCACTGTTTCATACTCTGAATTTCAGGCAGAGGGAAAGTCTAAAATTGGCCTCTCAAATATTATTAGCATGTAAGAAGTCATGTTATCACTGAGGCTGGGGACATGGGAAACAATGGGTGAACAACTTCTTAAGGGGCCTTGAAGTTTCTCAGAACCAACCTTGAACACTTCTTGAGCATCAGTTCACACGAGGCCACTCTGACCAATCCTGTTGACTCAGCCTTCACTCAGTTTCAAAGAGCAGCAGAGGAGAAAGGAGAAAAGCCACTCAGCATCATGGGTGAAATGTGAGTTCCGGAGTCAAACAGAGTGCAGTTTCACACTCAGCTTTATGCCTCACAGGTTGTGTGATCCTGGGGAAGTTATTTAACCCCTCTGTGCCTCCTTTTTCATCTATAAATTGAAGTAACAATAAATTTCCTAAAAGCATAATAAAGATTAAACAACAACAACAAAACCAATAATAGCTAAGCACATACTAAACAATAACAGAAAGCCAGGAGTGGTGGTACATGCTTGTAATCCCAACACTCTGGAAGGCTAAGGCAAGAGGATTGCAAGTTTGAGCC
Organism: Chinchilla lanigera; assembly: GCF_000276665.1. Lineage (NCBI taxonomy): Eukaryota > Metazoa > Chordata > Mammalia > Rodentia > Chinchillidae > Chinchilla > Chinchilla lanigera. The sequence goes on along the minus strand of NW_004955489.1, from coordinate 1,160,600 downwards.
CAGCCTGAATAACTTAGCAACTTAGCAAGACCTTGTGTCAAAATAAAAAATAAAATGTGTTGCTCAGTGTGAAGGCCCCAGGCTCAGTCCCCAGCACCACGAAAAGAAAGCTAGCTTATTACAGAAACTAATATTTGCCACCCTGCTTATATCACTTTATCTGCACTTTTTAATCCTTATAAAAATGCTGTGAGGTAGGTACTATTACAACCCCATTTTACAAAGGAGATAATATACACAAATCACTTACACAATGCCTATCCCATAGTATATGATCAATAAATGTTAGTTATCCTTATGTCCATGTTATTACTGCTGAGTTTGTTGTCAAAGAGTAGATATTAGATAGAAAAGTCAGTGGTCACTTGTAAGTATTTCTACATGGAACAAGTACATATCAATGATCTATTCCCCTGTGACATTGCTTAGTGGCCTGACGGCAGGAAGATTTTTCTCAGACGCTTCCCCAATAACTCTATCATATTTTATCTATTTAGCATTCAATAAGGAGCCTGTTTCAAAAAGACAAAAATAAATAAATAAAAGACAAATAAAAATTAAAAACAAATGTTCTTTTCTGGGAGAACATTGGAGAATTTTTTATCAAGTAGTGGCATTAAAATATGTTTAGGAAACACTGACTTGGCAAGGATATGTACAATGAATAAGAAGGTAAAGAGAGGGGAGCCAGAGAAACCAGGAAGGACATTACTGGTGGCAGAGTTAAAATAATAGAACAGGAATAAGAGCCCTTATGAGGAATTTTAGAAATTTTGCTCTTTTCTAGATTGCAGGCATATTACTCGGAAAAGATTTGATTCTTTTGGATCTCGTTTTCAAGATTTGGTAGATGAAACCAGAGCAGCATTTAGCCTAAAGTTAATTATTCCCCACTGTCAAGACAAGATTCTTCCAAGTACTCTACCAAATGCCTGATGAGCTATGAGATTTCCCAGTCTGGATTATGGAATCGTACACTGTTCCTGGGCCTGTATTTGCCCTGTGACTATTCTTCTTACTCTTTCTGGATGGTTCTTTACCTAGTCTGGGTAACTTCTTCACATGCCTGTGCTACCTGGGGCTCTGCTTAACACTTAATACCTTCCTCAGGCACTAACACTAGCCTCAGGCACTAGCCACATTCTATGTGTTTAGTAGCCATGTGTGATTAATAGCCAAAATTTGTGGCAGCACAGATACCGAAACTTTTCTATAACTGAGGAAAATACTATGACAAAGTGTTGGTTTAGAGTTAAATCTGTCTGACTTCAAAACTTCACTCAATTTCTTAGTGCTTCTTAAAGTTTACTGTGCTTCTCAATCAGCTATGGATCTTATTAAAATGCAGATCTTGATTCAGGACATCTACATGTACCTACGATTCCTCATTTCCAGCAAAGTCCTGGATGATAATAATGCTGTCAGCAGACTGTATTTGCCTGATACCATGAGCCATTAGATATATACAGCCCTGCATATTAAGTTCATGAGTGTTCCTTTCATGTGGAAAAACATGCAAGAAATAACGTGACAATAAATAAAGATCAGCGTACCATCTCTTAATCTTTCTTACTTTTGTGCAATAGTTTCAGTAACTGATAACTACCTTCACAAAAGTTAATTTCCTAAAAGCATATTTAGGATGGTAAATTCCATGTCTACTGAATCTCAATAGGAACAAAATTTTCAGGTTCAGGGGAGAACATTATATGCAGTGATACCTTGGAACTAACTCACACCAACTTATAAGGGTTGATTATTAAATTTTCAGAATTTTGCAAGCCAGGTTTTACTGGCCAAAGCTATTATTCAAAATTAAAATTAAAACTCATTATATTAAAAATAAATATAACTAATCAAAATTAGCACTTTCTAATTTACTACTTTACTACTTTACTATTTTACTATATGTACTATTTTACTACTTTACTATTATCTACTTTGTCAAGGTTATTAACAATTATTTTATCTGCAGTTGTGGGTTTGGCTGTGTGCCCCAAAAGTTCTTGGGTTGAAATCTTAATCCCCAAATTCACATATTAATGGTATTTGGAGGTGGGGCCCTTGGCAGGTAAATAAGATTAAATGAAGTGAAGAGGGTCAGACCCCATGATGGCATCAACGGCTTTGTAGGAAGAGAAGTACAAGACCCAAACTACCATCTTGGTCTGTCTCCTCATGTGATGTCCTCTGCTATGTCATTGTTATGATTTAGATCTGCAATATCCCTCCAAACGCTCACGTGTGTGGAAGTGATTGGCTCATGGGGTGTGCTACTCATCAATGGACTTACAGTAGCTAAATGTACTTGTTAACATGTGAGGGGTGTAGTGGATTAGCTAATGATCAACTTGTAACACCCAGCTCAACTGAATCAGCATGGTTCTGGGGTGGAAGACCCACCTGAGGATTGATGCCAGCAGCATAAAAGGAGTACTGGAGGTCTGTTGATTCTCCTAGAGAAGCTTATCATGCTGGTTTTCCTGATATGAACTCAGGTGTTCTCATCATCAGAGGAGCTCGGGTCCTTGCTCTCACTGAGGATGACTATAGTTCTCTTTTGGGGGAGCTCTGGTCCTTACCTTGAGTGTCACTTTCTGGCTCCAGGGCAGCTCCCTCAGCCTGCTGTCACAGATTCTTCATCCCACTGGCACAAACTTTCTAGCTTCCACCACTGACCTTTGAGCCTTCCCAGTGCAGACTTGCATGAGACATTGCTGTGGGCTCTAGGTCTTCAGCTGGACCTGCGCAGGACACTGCCATGGGATCCAGGTCCTCAGCTGGATTCTTTGGGTCTCTAGTGTGTGGACAGATCTTCTGCATTCTTCTGCATCTGACTCTTTGGGTGAATACTATAAAATACTCCTATAAATTATGTGTCCTGTATTAAGTTTATTCCCTTATAAGACCTGACTACAATGGCTACATGAGCTGGAAGGGTGCATTTTCTCCCTAGGTCCTCCCTACTCTCTCTACTTTCTGGCTGCCAGGGTTTGAACAGCTCTCCTCTGCCAGGACCTGCCACTGTGTGTTCTGCTTGGGAGCCAGCTGACTGTGGACTGAAACCATGAGTCAATTTAACTTCTCCTCCTTTGAGCTGCGAGTTTCATATATTCCATCCTGGTGACGGGCAAGTGACTAACAGTTATCCAGAATGAGGCCCTCACCAAATGTGGAGTAGATGGTGGCGCCCAGCTATTAGGATTCCAGTTTCCAGACCAATAAGCCAAATAAATGCTCAGAAACTAGATGTTACCTGGCCTAAGACATTTTGTTACAGTTAAAAAAAAAAAAAAAAAACTGGACCAAGACATCCATTCAGCGATTAGCATCCACTAATGCTACATATTAATGAGTATGATGGTAGCTTGAAATCAGCTGTGGTGAGAGCACTTACACTGTAGAAGCAAATACTGCACATAAGGGCTTCTCCCTCCTTCCTAGAAGGCTGATGGATACTTTTTACTGCAACACAGTCACAGAGGGCAATTCAGCCACCTCTTCAACTGTACTATTTCTCACAAATTCCTACAGTTACTGGAATCAGACAATTTGAAACATGGGAGGAACATGATAAGCAAGCCTAGGAACAGAAAAATAGCTTTATGTTCCTAGAAGGCGGGATGGGGGGCAGGATTCTTAGTCCTGAGAATGAATCTGGCATGCCACCTAACCCCACCGAACACTCATGCAGTGCAGGAAATGTGATGCTCTATTAGGTCTTGTTTTCAATTAGAACCAAGCTCTCCATCATTTATACAATGAAGCCAAAAGTTATTAACGCAGGACTTTTCCTGCTATGTGCACTTTCTGCCTTTCCACTTCCCAGCACCTAGAGATAGATGAGAGTGTCTGGGCTTCATCATCATCATTTCTAGATCTTTTATGATGCAGGGAGAATGGGTAAAAAGTAATAACAGACATGTAAGGTATGGGATGGAGAAATGAGATCTTAACTGAGACCCAAAGGAATTGCCCATCCTGGGGGTCAGTTGCAGGGGGAGGTTAGCACAGGCTGATGAATCAGAAGGTCAAGAGGTGGTGTGGCTTCCTCTAAGTGTACAGGGAGAACAGGTAGAGATATGTTTGCAGAGGTTAATGGGTGATCATGCTAGACCTTGTTAACACTACATATTAAAGGCTTTGTCTAACCAAGAACAACAGAAGAACACTAAAGAATTTTAAAAGGGAGAGTCATAGGACTAAATTTGCATAGGAGGAAGATTATTTCAGTTGCAAAGTAGAGAATATATGGGAATGGGCTAACCGTGGGAATAGTGAGACCAGTGCACAGTGACCGATGGTATTGAAAACTTATGAAAGTTTTAGGATATTTTCACCTTTGCAAGAGGTAGAGTCAGGCGAGGTAAAGGAGACAAGCTTCACACAGGCTACTGAAAAGTTATTTAAGGACCTGGTGTAACTCAGTGGCAAAGCACATGGTTAGTATGCATGAGGTCCTGGGTTCAATTCCTAGCACCAAAAAATTAATTAATTAATTAACTATGGTTGGAATATTTAGGGTCTTAATCTTTTCGTCTTAGATACTGGGTCATACTTGTCCCTACAGAGTCCTCCTCTCTTATTATAACCATACAGAACTTGCTATGTGCAAGTATTCAGATACAGTAAACTTCTAGTATTCTGAAAGAAATGTATACCACTAAATATATACCCATTTCATGTTTAAAAACCTTCTCTCTTTGACAGAATAAACACCATTTTATAATATTGTTTAGTAAGCTTCCTGGCTTCCTGGAAGCTGGGATACTAAATGTGCACAGTCTGTTGACTCAATAACAGAGATAGGCATTTACAGGCTAATTAATAAACTACCCAGAGCAGGGGTGATCTTTCATATAGGATTTGCCATGCTATAAATACTGTGTTCATAGGTCATATACCTCTTCCAGGGTACCTTGAAAAATTAAGATTCTTGTTTAAGAATTCCAAGGACCTATAAATCAAGAGACCAGTGACCCTCTATGATTTAGACTCTACTTGTTACAAGTACACATATGTTCTCAGTCTGAGAATAAGCACTAATATTAACAGTATATCCTGTACATACATTTTCCCTAGACAACTTAGTTTGTAATAACTTGATCCCAGTTTTCATGTACTAATATCAATCATAATTATACATAATGCAGTGTAGTAGATAATCGATTTTCTTTTGTTATTGTTAAAACTATTCCTTTGTGGGGTCTACCCTCTCTAGAAGAATTATACCTACACACTTCAACATTATTGACTCAGAAAAAAAGTGATTCTGTTTTGAGAACATTTGATGTCTATGTATTTTAATTGAATATACATATATTTCATATATATTTATACCCACAGATAGATGATAGATCATTCTAGAGAGAGAAACAACCTTGGTGAAATACTTGTGATTCTCTTTCTTGAGAAATCAAAGTTTAGCCAGGCTTGGTGGCACATGCCTGTAATCACAGCTCTCAGGAGGCTGAGGCAGGAGGATAGTTGCGAGTTCAAGA